>NC_135822.1:57363471-57514479 GCF_964213995.1 Mustelus asterias
TTGGTGGACTTTCTTAACTATAGCGTCTGCACGGAGGTTGTGATGATCTGGACACATAAAAATTTTACCCTGGGGGTTGTCAGAATCTACTAAGCGCTGCCTGAGCATGCGGTGGAGGCATATTAAATGAGGTATTCAAAAGGATATTTGATAACTAAAGAAGAGAGAAAACTTCCGGGACGACAGGGGGAGTAGGACTAGGTAAGTTCCTGTGGCAGTGAGCTGGCACTGACATGATGGGCCAAATGGCCTCCTGTAACCCTTCTGTACATGAAAAGACATTGTACCATTGTGCATGTCCCTGGTGTCAGGGTTTGCAGGGGATCCTTAGCCTATAGCTAAATGGAAACCACCCGTCAGAGTTTTCTCAATGCCTTCTGGAGTGGGTTCGGAGTTTTAATCATTCCCAGGCCTCGGCTGGCTTGCTTCCTACCTCCCTACGCCAGGAAGTGAACCCATCTGGTGTAACACATAATGCTGGTTTTCTCAACAATTTTTGGATACAGCATATGAATAATTTGAAACATGTGTTGGTGTAGCTTATTCGGGAAGAACAGGTGACTTTGGGGTCATTTGATTCTCAAAGCTCTCCATCACTTTGGGGTTTTCCCACAATGTCTGATCTGTTGCCTTTTTTCATTCTTTCATGAGATGAGGGCGTCGCTGTCCAGGCCAGCATTTGTTCCTATCCTTAATTAAGAAGTTGGTGGTGAGCCGCCATCTTGAACTCGCTGCAGTCCGTGTGGTGTAGGTACACCCACAGTGCTGTTAGGGAGGGAGTTCCAAGATTCTGGCCCAGCGACAGTGAAGGAACGGCCAATGTATTTCCAAGTCAGGATGGCGATTGGCTCGGAGGGGAACTTGCAGGTGGTGGTGTTCCCCATGTGTCTGCTGCCCTTGTCCTTCTAGATGGTAGAGGTCGTGGGTTTGGGAGGTGCTGTTGAAGAAGCCTTGGCGAGTTGCTGCTCTGCATCTTGTAGTTGGGGTGCCAAACAAGCAGGACTGTTTTGTCCTGGAAGACGTTGAGTTTCTTGAGTGTTGTTGGAGCCACACTCATCCAGGCAAGTGGAGAGTATTCCATCACGCTCCTAAATTTTTAAAAATTCATTCGTGGGACATGGCCGTCGCTGGCTGGCCAACATTTATTGCCCATCCCTAGTTGCCCCTTGAGAAGGTGGTGGTGAGCCGCCATCTTGAATCGCTGCAGTGCTGTGGGTTGACCCACAATGCCGTGAGGGAGGGAATTCCAGGATTTTGACCCAGCGACTGCGAAGGAACGGCGATATATTTCCAAGTCAGGATGGTGAGTGTTTTGGAGGGGAACTTGCAGGTGGTGGTGTTCCCCATGTATCTGCTGCCCTTGTCCTTTTAGATGGAAGTGGTTGTGGGTTTGGAAGGTGCTGTCTAAGGATCTTTGGTGAATTGCTGCAGTGCATCTTGTAGATGGTACACACTTGTTTCTTGGAGATGGTAGACAGACTATTTGGGAATCAGAGAGTTTGAGAGTTACTCTCCGCAGGATTCCCAGCCTCTGACCTGCTCTGGTAGCCACAGTGTTTGTTTGGCTGCTTCAGTTCAATTTCTGGGCAATGGTGACCCCTAGATGGTGGGAGATTCAGCAATGGTAATACCATTGAATGTCAAGGGGAGGAGTTTAGATACTCTCTTTGAGAGGGTCTTACCAGGCAATTGTGTGGTGTGAATGTCACTTGCCACTCATCAGCCCAAGCCTGAAAGTTGTCTTGCTGCACACGGGCATGGATCATTTTAGTATCTGAGGAGTTATAGAGTCATAGCATCCCTATGATGCAGAAGAATGCAATTCGGTCCATCGAGCCTGCACCCACCACAATCCACCCAGGCCCTTCCCCCATAACCCCATGCATTTACCCTAGCTCATCCCCCTGACACTAAGGGCCAGTTGAGCATGGCCAATCAACCTAACCCACACATCTTTGGACACTAAGGGACAATTTAGCATGGCCAATCAACCTAACTCACACATCTTTGGACACTAAGGTGCAATTTAGCATGGCCAATTCACCTAACCTGCGCATCTTTGGACACTAAGGGACAATTTAGCATGGCCAATCCAAGTAACCCACACATCTTTGGACACTAAGGGGCAATTTAGCATGGCCAATCCAAGTAACCCACACATCTTTGGACACTAAGGTGCAATTTAGCATGGCCAATCCACCTAACCTGCACATCTTTGGGACACTAAGGGGCAATTTAGCATGGCCAATCCACCTAACCTGCACATCTTTGGGACACTAAGGGGCAATTTACCACGGCCAATCCACACAACCTGCACATCTTTGGTCACTAAGAGGCAATTCAGCATGGAAAATCCACCCAACCTGCACATCTTTGGACTGTGGGAGGAAACCGGAGCACCCGGAGGAAACCCACTAAGACACGGAGAGAGTGTGCAAACTCCACACAGTGACCCGAGCCGGGATTCGAACCCGGGTCCCTGGCGCTGTGAGGCAGCAGTGCTAACCACTGTGCCACCGTGCCGCGCCGGTTGAGAATTGGGTTGAGAGCAGTGCACAGGGTGGAGTCTGCTTGAAAGGCTGTGGTTGTATTGTACCAGAGATCAGAGACTGGGCAAAGTCGAGAGCATCTCCCAGCCTGGCTAGAAGTGCCAGCCAAGAGTTCGGCTTCTCAGCCAGTTATATTTTTAATCCTTTTGAGAGAACGGGCAAGAGGCCCAGATTCCTCAAAACATTGAGATTGTGGAGTAAATTATAAATGGTCCAGGATGCTAAGAAACCCAAGCAGTGCCACCTAACAGTCACGAACCTAAAGTGACACATCAAGGCTGTACATAATGTCAAAAACCTGCAAAACATACGCAGTCAAATTAATCTCTATATTGTAATAATACTTCTTTAAACAGAGGAATACTGTTTATTCTTTCACTAAAGCATAGAATCCCGACAAGTGCAGAAGGAGGCCATTCAGCCCATCGAGTCTGCCCCGACCACAATCCCACCGAGCCCCTTTCCCCATAACCCCATGTATTTACCCTAGCTAGTCCCCCTGACACTAAGGGGCAATTTAGCATGGCCAATCCACCTAACCCACACATCTTTGGACACTAAAGAGCAATTTAGTATGGCCAATCCACCTAACCTGCACATCTTTGGACACTAAAGAGCAATTTAGTATGGCCAATCCACCTAACCTACACATCTTTGGGACACTAAGAGGCAATTTAGCATGGCCAATCCACCTAACCTACACATCTTTGGGACACTAAGGGGCAATTTAGCATGGCCAATCCACCTAACCTACACATCTTTGGACACTAAGGGGCAATTTAGCATGGCCAATCCACCTAACCTACACATCTTTGGACACTAAGAGGCAATTTTGCATGGCCAGTCCACCTGACCTACACATCTTTGGACACTAAGGGGCAATTTAGCATGGCCAATCCACCTAACCTACACATCTTTGGACACTAAGGGGCAATTTAGCATGGCCAATCCACCTAACCTACACATCTTTGGACACTAAGAGGCAATTTAGCATGGCCAATCCACCTAACCTACCCATCTTTGGACACTAAGGGGCAATTTAGCATGGCCAATCCACCTAACCTACACATCTTTGGACACTAAGGGGCAATTTAGCATGGCCAATCCACCTAACCTACACATCTTTGGACACTAAGGGGCAATTTAGCATGGCCAATCCACCTAACCTACACATCTTTGGACACTAATGGGCAATTTAGCTTGGCCAATCTACCTAACCTACACATCTTTGGACACTAAGGGGCAATTTAGCACGGCCAATCCACCTAACCTACACATCTTTGGACACTAAGGGGCAATTTAGCACGGCCAATCCACCTAACCTACACATCTTTGGACACTAAGGGGCAATTTAGCACGGCCAATCCACCTAACCTACACATCTTTGGACACTAAGGGGCAATTTAGCATGGCCAATCCACCTAACCGACACATCTTTGGGACACTAAGGGGCAATTTAGCATGGCCAATCTACCTAACCCGCACATCTTTGGACTGTGGGAGGAAACTGGAGCACCCGGAGGAAACCCACGCAGACACAGGGAGAACGTGCAGACTCCGACACAGACAGTGGCCCGAGGCCGGGAATCGAAACTGGGTCCCTTGGCGCTGTGGGGCAGCAGTGCTAATGCACTGTGTGGGGCGGCACTCGAACAGAATCAGACCTTCTCACTCTGGAAAAAAAAGCTTCATAAGTCTGTCACTGTGTAAAAACAGGCTGAGGAAAATAAATACAAATTTGCTGAAAAGTCTGGCCTCGTGACTTGTTCGTAGTCACAGAATCTGAAAGTCTAATGAGGGACTGTTTTCTCCGGAGCTGAAGAGGCAGATTTCTAATCTGATGGGCGCAACGTTATTCGAGATTTAAACACTCTATTTCCTCTGAACCTGTCTGTTTTAATTTCAGCATCTATTATCGAAGGAAACACCTTCTTATCAATCTCGTTCAGTCATTCCGTAGCAACATTATATCTGAGTTTGTGCATAGAGTCATAGAGGTTTACAGCATGGAAACAGGCCCTTCGGCCCAACTTGTCCATGCCGCCCCTGTTTTTTAAACCCCAAAGCTAGTCCCAATTGCCCACATTTGGTCCATATCCCTCTATACCCATCGTACCCATGTAACTGTCTAACTGCTTTTTAAAAGACAACATTGTACCCGCCTCTATGACCACCTCTGGCAGCTCGTTCCAGACACTCACCACCCTCTGTGTGAAAAAATTCCCCTTCTGGACCCTTTTGTATCTCTCCCCTCTCACCTTAAACCTGTGCCCTCTAGTTTTAGACTCCCCTACCTTTGGGAAAAGGTGCAGTTGGAGTTGAAAAAGCTCTGTGTAAAAGCTCTGGAGGGTGCAAACTGTTATCATCTCCAACATCTGGGGTCGGTTCTGACGTATGATGTATGTCTGATGATCCACAAAGGGACTTGGGAGTCCTTGTTCAAGATTCTCTTAAGATTAACGTGCAGGTTCAGTTGGCAGTTAGGAAGGCAAATGCAATGTTAGCATTCATGTCGAAAGGGCTAGAATACAAGAGCAGGGATGTACTTTTGAGGCTGTATAAGGCTCTGGTCAGACCCCATTTGGAGTATTGTGAGCAGTTTTGGGCCCCGTATCATAAGGCCATAAGACATAGGAGCAGAATTAGGCCACTCGGCCCATTGAGTCTGCTCCACCATTCAATCTCCTCTGGACACTTTCCAAGGCCAGCACGTCCTTCCTCAGATACGGGGCCCAAAACTGCTCGCAATCTTGAACAAGGACCCCCAAGTCCCTTTGTGTTTCTGATTTCCTAAGCATTTCCCCATTTAGAAAAGTATCCAGATTTAGAGTATCTAAGGAAGGATGTGGCTGCCTTGGAAAGGGTCCAGAGGAGGTTCACAAGAATGATCCCTGGAATGAAGAGCTTGTTGTATGAGGAACGGTTGAGGACTCTGGGTCTGTACTCGTTGGAGTTTAGAAGGATGAGGGGGGAGAATCTTATTGAAACTTACAGGATACTGCGAGGCCTGGATAGAGTGGACGTGGAGAGGATGTTTCCACTAGTAGGAAAAACTGGAACCAGAGGGCACAACCTCAGGCTAAAGGGACGATCCTTTAAAACAGAGATGAGGAGGAATTTCTTCAGCCAGAGAGTGGTGAATCTGTGGAACTCTTTGCCGCAGAAGGCTGTGGAGGCCGGGTCATTGAGTGTCTTTAAGACAGAGATAGATAGGTTTTTGATTAATAAGGGGAGCAGGGGTTATGGGGAAAAGGCAGGAGAATGGGGATGAGAACAATATCAGCCATGATTGAATGGCGGAGCAGACTCGATGGGCTGAGTGGCCTAATTCTGCTCCTATGTCTTATGGTCTTATTCTTTGAATTCACCTGACAGCTTTTCTGAAATCTTTCCATTCAAATCTAACTAATCTTCCTTTTTAGCCAAAAGAACTGTCTTTGGAGTAATAAGTCATATCAATTGAATCATCGATGAAGTACTCATCCTCCTTTAGCTGTTCACCTTTCACTCCCGTCATTCCGTGACTAAGTGGGGAGGGCAGGAGACTCCCTCCAACTCCAGTCCATCGGCCCTCCGAGTGTGGCTGTAACTAACTTGAGGGAGGGTTGTGAGATTGGTGCGCAGTGGGGCAGCACGGTAGTACAGTGGTTAGCACTGCTGCTTCACAGCTCCAGGGACCTGGGTTCGATTCCCGGCTTGGGTCACTGTCTGTGTGGAGTTTGCACATTCTTCTCGTGTCTGCGTGGGTTTCCTCCGGGTGCTCCGGTTTCCTCCCACAGTCCAAAGATGTGCAGGTTAGGTTGATTGGCCATGCTAAAATTGTCCATTAGTGTCCTGAGATGTGTAGGTCAGAGGGATTAGTGGGTGGGATATGGGGATAGGGCCTGGGTGGGATTGTGGTCGGTGCAGACTCGATGGGCCAAATGGCCTCTTTCTGTACTGTAGGGTTTCTATGATTCTATGATTTCTATGACTGTTAAAAGCCCTCAGGGATGGGCAATAAATTCTGGCCCAGCCAGCGACTCCCACATCCTATAAATAAATAAAATAAATGACGGAAATTGGGCTGGCGTTTGGAGAGGTCAGGGTAAGAAGCAGAGGAGGTGAAACTCTTCGAATAGGGTTCTGAAAGTGCGGAAAGAGGAGTCAGGGGCAAAGTCGCACTATTTAGTAATTCATTAATTTTTGGAATCAGTTCAAACAATCTTTTTCTCACACCAAGAGGAAGATTTTGGGATGTCTCCCATCAGTACTGAGGGAGTGCTGCACTGTCAGAGGGTCAGTACTGAGGGAGTGCTGCACTGTCAGAGGGTCAGTACTGAGGGAGTGCTGCACTGTCAGAGGGTCAGTACTGAGGGAGTGCTGAACTGTCAGAGGGTCAGTACTGAGGGAGTGCTGCACTGTCAGAGGGTCAGTACTGAGGGAGTGCCGCACTGTCAGAGGGACAGTACTGAGGGAGTGCTGCACTGTCAGAGGGTCAGTACTGAGGGAGTGCCGCACTGTCAGAGGGTCAGTACTGAGGGAGTGCTGCACTGTCAGAGGGTCAGTACTGAGGGAGTGCCGCACTGTCACAGGGTCAGCACTGAGGGAGTGCTGCACTGTCAGAGGGTCAGTACTGAGGGAGTGCTGCACTGTCAGAGAGTCAGTACTGAGGGAGTGCTGCACTGTCAGAGGGTCAGTACTGAGGGAGTGCTGCACTGTCAGAGGGTCAGTACTGACGGAGTGTTGCATTGTCAGGGGGTCAGTACTGAGGGAGCGCTGCACTGTCAGAGGGTCAGTACTGAGAGTGTGCCGCACTGTCAGAGGGTCAGCACTGAGGGAGTGCTGCACTGTCAGAGGGTCAGTATTGAGGGAGCGCTGCACTGTCAGAGGCTCAGTACTGAGGGAGTGTTGCACTGTCAGAGGGTCAGTGCTGAGGGAGAGCTGCACTGTCAGAGGGTCAGTACTGAGGGAGTGCCGCACTGTCAGAGGGTCAGTACTGAGGGAGTGCTACACTGTCAGAGGGTCAGTACTGAGGGAGTGCTGCACTGTCAGAGGGTCAGTACTGAGGGAGTGCTGCACTGTGAGAGGGTCAGTACTGAGGGAGTGCTGCATTGTCAGGGGGTCAGTACTGAGGGAGTGCTGCACTGTCAGAGGGTCAGTACTGAGGGAGTGCCGCACTGTCACAGGGTCAGTACTGAGGGAGTGCTGCACTGTCAGAGGGTCAGTACTGAGGGAGTGCTGCACTGTCAGAGGGTCAGTACTGAGGGAGTGCTGCACTGTGAGAGGGTCAGTACTGAGGGAGTGCTGCACTGCCAGAGGGTCAGTACTGAGAGAGTGCTGCACTGCCAGAGGGTCAGTACTGAGAGAGTGCTGCACTGCCAGAGAGTCAGTACTGAGGGAGTGCTGCACTGTCAGAGGGTCAGTACTGAGGGAGTGCTGCACTGTCAGAGGGTCAGTGCTGAGGGAGTGCTGCACTGCCAGAGGGTCAGTACTGAGGGAGTGTTGCATTGTCAGGGGGTCAGTACTGAGGGAGTGCCGCACTGTCAGAGGGTCAGTACTGAGGGATGCTGCACTGTCAGAGATACACACTGAGGGAGTGCCGCGTTGGAAGCGCTATCTTTTGGATGAGATATTAATCGAGACTCTCACATCTGGATTTTAAAGGTCCTGGCGCTGTGAGGCAGCAGTGCTAACCCACTGTGCTACCGTGCCACCCACTTAAAGGATGGGAATGGGGACAAGGTGATGACCTGCCAGACTGAGAATGTGTTCAGGGAGCTCGTCACCCTAACACACAGACTGTTCAGTGGTGAAATGTAGCCCCACACTGGCGGGGGCAATTGTACTGTGTAATAGCTGAACCCCTTCTGAGATCACGCACGTTGCAAGTGGAGATGATGTGATCATTAATCTCACACTCTTGAGACTCGTGATCATTTAGTGTTCCTGTTCTACAAGTTGCGATGTTCATCAAGGTGAAAAGTGGGGGTAAAAATATAACTCGCTCTTTCACACCCTCTGTACGGCGATACACGCACCGAGTGAGGTGCAGTTGCCGCTGCAGAAGGATCGGTGAGCTGATTTTGTTGGCTATGTCTCGAGAGGAAATGAGGCCAGGAGAAGTCCCCGCTGGTCTTCAAATAGGGCCATGGGATCGGTTAACAGGAGGCAATGGCCTAGTGGTGTTATCGCCAAACTATTCATCCAGAAACTCAGCTCATGTTCTGGGGACCCGGGTTCGAATCCCACCACGGCAGATGGTGAGATTTGAATTCAATAAAAAATATCTGGAATTAAGAATCTACTGATGACCCATTGTCGGAAAAACCCATCTGGTTCACTAAGGACCTTTAGGGAAGGAAATCTACCATCCTTACTGGCCTACATGTGACTCCAGAGCCGCAGCAATGTGGTTGACTCTCAACTGCCCTCCCAAGGGCAACTAGGGATGGGCAATAAATGCTGGCCAGCCAGCGACGCCCATGTCCCAGGAATGAATTCTAAAAAAATTACCACACTTGGCATGATGGGATCTTCCCTGAAGGACGGTACATCTGGCACTCCTTCAGAACTGCACTGAAGTGTCAACCTTGATGATGGTATTTTTCATTCATGGGACATGGGCGTCGCTGGCTGGGCCAGCATTTATTGCCCATCCCTAGTTGCCCGAGGGCAGTTGAGAGTCAACCCCATTGCTGTGGCTCTGGCATGACATGACATGCAAGGGGACTAGCTAGGGTAAATGCATGGGGCTATCGGGATAGGGCCTGGGTGAGATTGTGGTCGGTGCAGACTTGATGGGCCGAAAAGCCTCCTTCTGCACTGTAGGATTCTATGATTCATCCTCGATAGAGGACTTAGGAGCGTGGATATCATAGAAATCATCATAGAAATCATAGAAACCCTACAGTGCAGAAGGAGGCCATTCGGCCCATCGAGTCTGCACCGACCACAATCTCACCCAGACCCTATCCCGATAGCCCCATGGCGAGGATACCTCCTCTTTTGGGGGCTAACTGGACCTAGGAGACACCATTTCAGAATAAGTGGTCTTCCTGTAAAGACAGCAATGAGAATTTTTTTCTCTCACGGGGTCGTTAGTCTATGGAGATCTCTTCCCCACATTGCAGTAGAGCTCTACTGAATTTTCAAAAATTTATTTTTGGTAGACTTTCGAGATGTCCTGCGGGCGCTAAATAGATGCAAGTCTTTGACATTCACCCTTGGGAATGTTGCAGTGCGAGCTTCCGTCGATGTGGGAAGAGTGCGTTCTGCCGAACCAGTATTTATTATGACGGAAAGGACATATCGATCACACAATGTCAAACCACAGGGTCTGTCCATGACACGGTGATAATGTTGCAACCAAGTCACTTTTTACAAAGGTTAAATCCTACACTGCTGATTTACCAAGACGTTGGGGACTGTTGAACAGTGACTATAACAGCATTAAGCACAGGAGCCAGTGGTCTTGAAGTCAAAAGCAAGGCTTTCACAAGAGGATTCACCGCACCCTGTAGATTTCACCAATTCTGAATGGAAGTACAAACCATTAAACCTTTCCACTAACGCAGCAAATACCAGCAAGAATCAATCAACAACTAACTTGAGAGCATGTGTAAAGTTAAAGTAAAGTTTATTTATTAGTCACAAGTAGGCTTACGTTTACACTGCAATGAAGTTACTGTGAAAATCCCCTAGTTGCCACACTCCGGCGCCTGTTCGGGGTTACACTGAGGGAGAATTTAGCACCTAACCCGCACATCTTTGGACCGTGGGAGGGAATTTAGCACCTAACCAGCACGTCTTTCGGACTGTGGGAGGAAACCGGAGCACCCGGAGGAAACCCACGCAGACACGGGGAGAACGTGCAGACTCCACACAGACAGTGACCCAAGCTGGGAATCGAACCCGGGTCCCTGGCGCCGTGAGGCAGCAGTGCTAACCCACTGCGCCACCGTGCCGCCCCACTAAGTTGCGAGTGTGCTGAGCCTTGCAAGCAGTCTGCATGGTACGGCGCAGGCCCAGTTCTGGGTTGAAGAAAAACGTTTTTTTTTTATACTGGTGACAATAACGCTACAAGGGACACTGCCAGAGAGTAGTTGATGATCCCGTTTGTAATAACTCCAGGACTCGGCTGTAAAGGAAAGTAGAGTAATACAAAAACCGCAAGCCTGTGGTGAACACAGCACGGTGGCACAGTGGGTTAGCACTGCTGCCTCACAGTGCCAAGGACCCGGTTCGATTCCCGGCTTGGGTCACTGTCTGTATGAAGTCTGCGCGTTCTCCCCCCGTGTCTGCATGGGTTTCCTCCGGATGCTCCGGTTTCTTAGAATCTTAGAAACCCTACAGCACAGAAAGAGGCCATTCAGCCCATCGAGTCTGCACCGACCACAATCTCACTCAGGCCCTATCCCCATCTCCTTACATATTTACCCACTAATCCCTCTAACCTACGCATCCCAGGACACTAAGGGCAATTTTTAGCATGGCCAATCAACCTAACCCGCACATCTTTGGACTGTGGGAGGAAACCGGAACACCCGGAGGAAACCCACGCAGACACGAGGAGAATGTGCAAACTCCACACAGGCAGTGACCCAAGCCAGGAATTCCTCCCACAGTCCAAAAGACGTGCTGGTTAGGGTGCTAAATTCTCCCTCGGTGTAACCCGAACAGGCGCCGGAGTGGGGGATTTTCACAGTAACTTCATTGCGGTGTTAATGTAAGCCTACTTGTGATGCTAATAAATAAACTTAAACTTAAAAAGGAACCATGGACCCGCTCAGGGGCCTGCTTTATACAGGGCTCGGTGCACGAACTGTTGAGTTAATTACTAGTCCTCAAGGAGCTCGTACTCAACGAGTCCTTACACGGAGCTCAAACAGTGATTCTCCCCATGCAAGACATGGGGGAAGAGGGGGTTATCACACTGTTAAAATGCACTGGTGAGGAGTGGGCTTTCCTGCTGAACACATGTCAAGAGAGAACGTTAGCTGAAGCATTAAGGTGGAACATCTAGCATCAAACCAGCAGCATACGTACTGACTGACCATGTTGATCTGCCTATCCTACATTCCTCTGAGCCCTGGTGCCACTGATCTACTAATAATGGCGTGGCCTGTACTGGAAGCGGAAACACGGGGCATTTAAATGTACAGGGAGACCATTTTTGTGGCCGAACAATCTAATTGCAATCAATCTTCTTCCACTGACAGTTCAGTGTAAAGTAAAATAATATTTTACTCTGGGAAGAGCACAAAAAAAGGGCTTTGTTTTTGACCATTGGATGTTTTTGCAAGAATTGTCCGTGGATGGGTTAATAGCAGACAGTGCAGCTGACGTGTGGTGGGGGGGGAGAGTGTCACCTGACCGGGTAAGAACTGTTCTTAATGCTGACTCACGCTACCAGATTATACAACGACTCTCTCACAGGTTAACTCACGCCAAACTCTTGTTAAATCGCCGCACTTCACTTGTTAAACAGTGAAGCACGGTTTCGGCACACTCCCTGAAACACAACCCATCTCGCCCAGAACATCCTGGAGAAACGCCTTGCCCTTTAAGTCATCTTGAGATGCTCACATAGGCATCCCATCTGAGCACCGCAGACAACAGAACACGTCACAAGCCCGTGCAGGTCATGATGCCCTAACTACATTTTTTAAAAATCCTTCTCCCCTTACTCAGTCCGTATCCCTCTATTCCCTCCCTATTCATGTACCCATCCAAATGCCTTTTAAATGTTGCTAATGTGCCTCCTTCCACCACCTCCTCTGGCAGCGCGTTCCAGGCACCCACCACTCTCTGTGTGAAAAACCTCCCCCGCACATCTCCCTTAAACTTTCCCCCTCTCACCTTGAACCTGTGCCCCCTTGTAATTGACACTTCCACCCTGGGGAAAAAGCCTCTGACTATCCACCCTGTCTGTGTCTCTCATAATTTTGTGGTTCTCTTATCAGGTCTCCCCTCAGCCTCTGTCTTTCCAGTGAAAACAATCCCAGTTTATCCAACCTCTCCCCATAGCCGACACCCTCGAGACGAGGCAACATCCTGGTGAACCTTCTTTGCCCTCTCTCCAAAGTTTCCACGTCCTTCTGGTAGTGTGGTGACCAAAACTGCACGCAATACCCCAAATGCGGCCTAACCAAGATTTTATATAGCTGCAACATGACTTCCTAACACTTGTGGCACGGTGGCACAGTGGTTAGCACCGCTGCCTCACGGGACCCGGGTTCAATTCTGGGTTCGGGTCACTGTCTGTGTGGAGTTTGCACGTTCTCCCCCGTGTCTGTGTGGGTTTCCTCCGGGTGCTCCGGTTTCCTCCCACACTCCAAAAGATGTGCAGGTTAGGTGGATTGGCCATGCTAAATTGACCCTAATGTCAGGGGGATTAGCTAGGGTAAATGTGTGGGGTTATGGGGATAGGGTCTGGGTGGGATTGTGGTCGGTGCAGACTCGACGGGCCGAATGGCCTCCTTCTGCACTGTAGGGATTCTATGATTGTACTCAATGACCCGGCTGATGAAGGCAAACATGCTATATGCCTTCTGAATCACCTTAGCAACTTGCGTTGCCACTTTCAGGGAACTGTGGACCTGCATGCCCAGATCCCTCTGATGTGATGTCCTTTTTGTTGATGACTACACAAGGCGCTGTTTCAAATCTGGGCGTGCAGTGTAGCAATTCACTAACACATGCGATAACTCGACTCTCACAAGCAGCCGGCCAAAAACACAAGTAATATGCAAGCCTGGCTCAAAGAAAAGGCATATCTCGAGCACAAGGTCCCTGACCAGAACCTGTCAGCAGTGGATAAGTTCACTTATCTCGACAGCACACTCTCTGAACCGCACATATCGATGAGAAAACACATGCAAGAATTGTCAAAGCGGGTATAGCCCTCTTGGAGACTTTGAAGATCAGGCTGAGAATGACGAGGGGGGGGCTGTGGATTTCGGCATGCAAGTTGGTAACAAAAATGATGTATGCACAGCCGACACCTTCCCCCGCCTCCCCAACCTTTTCGGTCGCGACATGTTATACTCACGTTAGTAATGAGCCTCAAATTTACGAATGCGCGTTTTACTTACCGGTTTAACAAATTGAGCAGGCGTTACTGGCTGTGTTGCGCAGATGCATGGGAGTTTACGACACGCCCACACAGAGTAGACCCTATGCGGTGAATGAGAAAAGTGGCAACCACCAGCGCCTGCCTTTCACTTTTATACTCCGTATTTAAAGGGATTTTTCAAAGCTTCAGAGGTCAACTTATGAGTCATAGAACAGAATCATAGAATCCTACAGTGCAGAAGGAGGCCATTCGGCCCATCGGGTCTGCACCGACCACAATCCTACCCAGGCCCTATCCCCATAACACCAGGCATTCACCCTAGCTAGTCCCCCTGACACTAAGGGGCAATTTAGCATGTCCAATCCATCTAATCCGCACATCGTTGGACTGTGGGAGGAAACCGGAGCACCCGGAGGAAACCCACGCAGACACGGGGAGAATGTGCAAACTCCGCACAGACAGTGACCCAAGCCGGGAATCGAACCCGGGTCCCTGGCGCTGTGAGGCAGCAGTGCTAACCACTGCGCCGCCCTAAATTTTAAATTTTTTGTCCTAGAACTGTGACGGTTTGGTTTTGAGACTCCTGATTTTCTACCCAGATCGGCTAATATGCAATTCCAGCCGCTCTGTCAGTGCAAACATCTTTCCAGCTGGGGGTGCCCCGTGTGGCACACCAGTGAAAGAGGTCATCGGAAAGATAGGCGGCACGGTGGCACAGTGGTTAGCACTGCTGTCCCACGGTGCCAGAGACCCGGGTTCGATTCCGGCTTCAGGTCACTGTCTGTGTGGAGTCTGCACATTCTCCCCCCGTGTCTGCTCTGGATGCTCCGGTTTCCTCCCACAGTCCAAAGATGTGCAGGTTAGGTGGATTGGCCATGCTAAATTAACCCTTAGTGTCCAAAGACGTGCAGGTTAGGTGGATTGGCCATGCTAAATCGCCCCTTAGTGTCAGGGGATTAGCAGGCTAAATATGTGGAGTTATGGGGATAGGGTCTGGGTGGGATTGTGGTCGGTGCAGACTCGATGGGCCGAATGGCCGTCTTCTGCTCTGTAGGGATTCTATGAAAGATGTCAGCTGTTCCTCCGTGGCAGGAGAGAGAAGATTGGAAGCTACGTCACTCAGGATGTTTAAAGAGAATAACTTTGCCCTTTACTTTTAACTCAGGCAGTGTTCACACAGGTCTCTGCTGAGCACTACCGAGGCCAAGCTCCTTACTGGAGTGTACTGCTACAGGACGCAGCACCCATGCCTCTACACCAGATGTTCAATGGTTCAAATGGCACGCTGATAAGTGACAAGTAACATTTATGCCACAAAAATGCAGGGCATAGAGTCAGAGAGGTTTACAGCATGGAAACAGGCCCTTTGGCCCAATTTGTCCATGCCACCCAATTTTTAACCACTAAGCTAGTCCCAATTTCCCGCATTTGGCCCATATCCCTCTATACCCATCGTACCCATGTAACTGTCTAAATGCTTTTTAAAAGACAAAATTGTACCCGCCTCTACTACTGCCTCTGGCAGCTTGTTCCAGACACTCACCACCCTCTGAGCGAAAAAATTGTCCCCTGAACCCTTTTGTATCTCTCCCCTCTCACCTTAAACCTATACCCTCTAGTTTTAGACTCCCCTACCTTTAGGAAAAGATGTTGACTATCTAGCTGATCTATATCCCTCATCATTTCATAGACCTCTCTTAGATCACCCCTAAGCCTCCTACCCTCCAGGGAAAAAAGTCCCAGTCTATCCAGCCTCTCTCCTTATAAAACTCAATCCATCAAGTCCCGGTAGCATCCCAGTAAATCTTTTCTGCACTCTTTCTAGTTTAATAATATCCTTTTGATAATAGGGCGGCCATCTCTGACCAATAATATCCAATGGCATTAACATTTCCAAAGCCACTACCATTTACCAGAAACTTAACTGGACCAGCCGATATAAATAAAAGCCAGCCCAAATATTGGGTATTCTATTGCAAGTGACTCAACTCCTCTCTTACCCAAAGCCTGTCCACCATCTACAAGGCACAGGACTGAGAGGATACTCTCCACTTGCTTGGATGAGTGCGGCTCCAACAACACTCAAGAAATCCAACTCTATCCAGGCCAAAGGCATTCCCTCCACCACTTTAAACATTCATTCCCTCCACACCAGTGCATAGTGGCAGTAGCGCATGCTATCTACAAGACGCACTGCAGCAACTCACCAAGACTCCTTCAACAGCACCTTCCAAACCCACGACCTCCACCATCTAGAAGGACAAGGGTAGCAGACACATGGGAACACCACCAGGTTCCCCTCCAAGCCACTCACCATCCTGACCTGATTTGATTTATTATTGTTACATGTATTGGGATGCAGTGAAAATTATTGTTTCTTGGGTGCTATGTAGACAAAGCATACCATTCATAGAGAAGGAAAGGAGAGGGTGCAGAATGTTACAATCATAGCTAGGGTGTCGAGGAAGATCAACTTAGTGCGAGGTAGGTACATTCAAAAGTCTGACGGCAGCAGGGAAGAAGCTGTTCTTGAGCCGGTTGGTACGTGACCTCAGACTTTTGTATTTTTTTTTGGAACTATATCAGCTTTCCTTCACTGCCAATGGGTCAAAATCCTGGAACCTCCTTCCTAACAGCACCATGGGTGTACCTACCCCACATGTGCAGTGGTTCAAGAAGGCAGCGCATCACTGGGTAGAGATGGGCAATAAATGCCATCCATGCCAGCGTTCGCTGTGTGACAAGAGCGAATTTAAAAACAAGTGTGGCACTGGATCTTTGCTGCCACTCCAATGCAGTAATGAGGGAGCTCTGCACTGTCAGAGGTGCTGTCTTTAGGGTGTGACGGTCAAATAGAGGCCTTATCTGCCCTTGGTAAAAGGTCGCAGTATTTGAAGAGTAATAGGGGGGTTCATGCCAATATTTTTATTTTGCCCAGTGTCCAAGAAGCAGGTGATCTGGTTGTTGCAGTTTCTGGGATCTTGCTGTGCTAAAACTGACTGTTGCATTGTTAGAACACAGACTACATTTCCAAAGTCTGTCATTGAATGTAAAGTGCTTTGGGTTGCCCTGAGGTGGTGAATGTTGCTCTATGCATGCAAATTTCTCTTTCTCTGCACAGTGCTGCACCCGTCCACGGTGATTCGTCGAGTGTTTATACTGTGGTGTGCACTCAGCACTGAAAAAAATGACGTGAGAATGTATCTCATGGTCATTCCCCTAAGTATTCAAAGCCCTGAGTTCTGGAGAGACGGTGATGTGACTATCTTCGGTGCGATTGCACCCGAGTACAAAGTTCGCAAGAAAGGACGGCACGACGGCACAGTGGTTAGCACTGCTGCCTCACAGCGCCGGGGACCCGGGTTCGATTCCCAGCCTCGGGTCACTGTCTGTGTAGAGTCTGCACATTCTCCCTGTGTCTGTGTGGGTTTCCTGCGGGTGCTCCGGTTTCCTTCCACATTCCAAAGATGTGTGGGTTAGGTTGATTGGCCATGCTAAATTGCCCCTTAGTGTCCCAAGATGCGCAGGTTAGGTGGATTGGCCATGCTAAATTGCCCCTTAGTGTCCCAGGATGCGCAGGTTAGGTGGATTGGCCATGCTAAATTGCCCCTTAGTGTCCCAAGATAGGTAGGTTAGGTGTATTGGCCATGCTAAATTGCCCCTTAGTGTCCAAAGATATGTAGGTTAGGTGGATTGGCCATGCTAAATTGCCCCTTAGTGTCCAATGATGAGCGGGTTAGGTGGATTGGCCATGCTAAATTGCCCCTTAGTGTCCAATGATGAGCGGGTTAGGTAGATTGGCCATGCTAAATTGTTCCTTAGTGTCCAAAGATGTATGGGTTAGGTGAATTGGCCACGCTACATTGTCCCTTATTGTCACGGGAATTAGTCGGGTAAATCCGTGAGGCTGCGGGATAAGGCCTGGGTGGGATTGTTGTCGGTGCAGACTCGATGGGCTGAATGGCCTCTTTCTGCACTGTAGGGATTCTACGATTCCACAAGTTCAGGCTGCAGACTTTGAAAGCTGGTTGAAGCTTTCAAATCCATGGAGTATTTGTCTGTATGATCCCCATTCCTCCCTCAGCCCCCATCACACCGTAACCATTTCTCCACACTTTGTTGCCATTCAGCTCAATATATCCAAGCTGCTCTTGGCTGGACTTGCGCTCTTTAGCAACCTCAACTATCTCAAAACCTGGTGCCTGTATCCTGTCCCACTTGTTCATGGCGCCCGTTCTTCCAAGAGCATTGAAGATCTTCTTCAATTCCCCCTACATGGTCTCATCTCATTCCATCTCACCTCCATTCTTACGTTCCCTGTCACCCCTCCTCACCTACTCTATCCTCCATCTTTCCTCCTGTTCTTTTAGCCCACCATTGGAGGCAGAACATGCAGTTTCCTTACCCATGTCCCTCCATATGCCATCCCCAAATCTCTGTCTGCCCCTCCACTGCTCTCTCCCTCTTTAGAAACTCCACTTTAAGATGTGACCTCTTTGACAAGGCTACCCTAACTCAGGAATTCTGTCTGCACCGTGATTCATTCTGTCTCCTTCTCCAACCCCCACCCTTGGAATATTTTCTATCTTACAAAAAGGCGCCGCAACAATGCAACTTCTTGTTCTATCGCCAGACCAGTCTCTGATGCCCAGATAGAAAGCAATCCAGAAAAACCAGTTTATTCTTGTCAGGATGAATGCTGTTGGTGACTTGCACATCCCACGCTGGGGTTTCCATGGTAACGGAGAAGCCGTGACAGCCAGCAAAGTACTCTGGTCCATTACAGTCACATTTACCATGAGAATAGAAGGTGGGTAGTGTGCGGAGAGACAGTGGTTAATGAAAGGGTAGAATTGAGCACAAACCCCTATTAACACTGACAACCCATCAACATGGGCCAGAGAAGTGGGCGCTGAGGTGAATGCCCTCCGACAGCACTTCATTCAGCCATTTTCTTGTCACTAACACAGATCTGGTTTTATCTGATTGCGGATGAACCAAAGCTGTGTTGGCGTTCGATGTGTTACAGAACACATTGCTGGTGCTAATAGGTGGCGCGGTGGCACAGTGGTTAGCACTGCTGCCTCACAGCGCCAGGGACCCGGGTTCGATTCCCGGCTTGGGTCACTGTCTGCGCAGAGTCTGCACCTTCACCCGGTGTCTGCGTGGGTTTCTTCCGGGTGCTCCGGTTTCCTCCCACAGCCCAAAGGACATGCTGGTTAGGTGCCAAATTCTCCCTCAGTGTAACCCGAACAGGCGTCGGAGTGTGGCGACTAGGGGATTTTCACAGTAACTTCATTGCAGTGTTAATGTAAACCTACTTGTGACAGTAATAGATTTTTTAAAAACTAGTGCATGTCTAGTGAAGGGAATGAAGGTTAAAATGTCATCCAATCTGTGCGCTAAACAGTTCAACTGGTGATATTCGCAAGTGCGACTCGAGGTGTGTGTCTGTGTTAGTGTGAGCATGCACCACAGTGTATTAGTATGTGTATCAGAGTGTGATAATGTGTGTGTGTGTGTGTGTGTGCCAGTGTGTTAGAAAGTGTTCATGTGTGTGGACAAGAGTAGTAGCTTGCTTGTGAGTCAGAATATCATAGAATCATCGAATCCTACAGTGCAGAAGGAGGCCATTCAGCCCATCGAGCCTGCACTGACAACAATCCCACCCAGGCCCTATCCCAATGGATTTACTCTAGCTAGTCCCCCTGACAGTATGGGGCAATTTAGCATGGCCAATCCACCTAACCTGCATGTCTTTAGACACTAAGGGGCAATTTAGCATGGTCAAAAATCCTAACCTACACATCTTTGAACACTAAAGGGCAATTAGCATGGCCAATCCCCCTAACCTGCACATCTTTAGACACTAAGGAACAATTTAACATAGCCAATCCCCCTAACCTGCACATTTTTGGACACTAAGGGGCAATTGAACATGGCCAATTCACCTAACCTACACATCTTTGAACACTAAGGGGCAATTTAGCATGGCCAATCCACCTAACCCACACATCTTTAGACACTAAGGGGCAATTTAGCACAGCCAATCCACCTAACCCACACATCTTTGGACACTAAGGGGCAATTTAGCATGGCCAATCCACCTAACCTACACATCTTTGAACACTAAGGGGCAATTTAGCACGGCCCATCCACCTAACCCACACATCTTTGGACACTAAGGGGCAATTTAGCATGGCCAATCCACCTAACCCACACATCTTTGAACACTAAGGGGCAATTTAGCATGGCCAATCCACCTAACCCACACATCTTTGGACACTAAGGGGCAATTTAGCATGGCCAATCCACCTAACCTGCACATCTTTGGATGCTGGGAGGAAACCCACACAGACACAGGGAGAACGTGCAAACTTCACACACACAGACAGTGACCCAAGCCGGGTATCGAACACGGGTCCCTGGTGCTGTAAGGCAGCAGTGTTGGTATGTGTGTGTATGTATTAATATGTTCAGGTTAACATGTGTGTGTCCGCAAGTGCATGCCCGACGCAGCCTCTTGGCAGCTGGTCTGACGATATAAATGATTCTTAAAGTCTCATGACATATTTCTGAATATGAAACATTCTGTTCACACTTTGGCCTTACAACCCAGGTGTTTGTCTATCTTTCAGGGGAATTGTCCGTCCCTGTCTTTTTCATTGCGGACAGCAGACATTTCCACAGGAACTGCACCCCCCCCCCCCCCCGCCCCTCCTCCCCTCCCCTTGTCTCATCCTGGTGACCTTTCTCTCAAGTTGAATCCAGTCGGCCCAAAGGGAGATTGTTCCATGTTGGGCGGATCATTCAGCATCCGCAATGTCTGTGCTTTCTGGTAGGGTGACTAGAAAGTGGTCACGGATGGCTGAATCAACCCTCCTCACTCGCAACCAGAGTATTACCGAGGCAACACCCAGGCTGCTGGCTAAGTTCTGATCAGTAAACTCTGCTGTACATGGTTTATGCCAACACAAATGATTGAGGGAGTGTTTCTGCAAGGTATGTACCTCCTGGTGCTAGTGGGAACATAGAATTATAGAATCCCCACAGTGCAGAAGGAGACCATTCAGCCCATCGAGCCTGCACTGACAACAATCCCACCCAGGTCCTATCCCCGTAACCCCACATATTTACCCTGCTAAACCCAAGACAATAAGGGGCAATTGACATCACTTTCACATCTTTGGACACTAAAGGAGCAATTTATCAGGGCCGATCAACTGAACCCACACATCTTTGGACACTAAGGGGCAGTTTAGCATGGCCAATCCACCTAACTTGCATATATTTGGACACTAATGGGCAATTTAACATGACCAATGAACCTAACCTGCACATCTTTGGACACTAAGGGGGCAATTTAGCATGGCCAATCCCCCTAACTTGCACATCTTTGGACACTAAGGGCCAATTTAGCATGGCCAATCCACCTAACATGCAGATCTTTGGACACTAAGGGCCAATTTAGCATGGCCAATCCACCTAACATGCAGATCTTTGGACACTAAGGGGCAATTTAGCAAGGTCAGTCCCCCTAACCTGCACATCTAAGGACACTAAGGGACAATTTAGCACGGCCATTCCACCTAACCTGCACAAATCATTGGAGTGCGGGAGGAAATCAGAGCACCCGGAGGAAACCCACGCAGACACGGGAAGAACGTGCAAACTCCACACAGACAGTCCCCCGCGACTGGAATTGAACCCGGGTCCCCGGCTCTGTGAGGCAGCAGTGCTAAAACGTGTGGTGCAGACTCGACATCCAAAGGACCGTGCATGTGCCAGTGCCTTGGGATGGTGCAAGAGGGCTTACTTAACCGAGGAGGTTAACTCAAGTCAAGCAGACTGGGCGCAAGTCTACCCTCCCGCTTCCAGTAGGATGGGTTTGGACGCCTTGGCTGGTTGGCAAGCGGGGAAGCAATTGGCACTGTAATTCTAATTGAGAGAGACTGGTGGAGATATGGTGCCATAGCGCAGAGGGGTTTTGAGTTCTCTACTAAATCTGATATTCACACACACATACACACACACACACAGAAATCCAAAGGAGCAGCCAGCAAAAAAAAAATTCAACAAATGAACGAAACATGTAAAGAACCATATATCTAGAAGCTTGGCGGGGGTGGGGGGAAGCAGATATTCCTCTCTGGCTCTGAAGGAATTTCCTCCATCCTCAAGCCTGCCTGGTCGGAGGGACCATTCCCAGAAGGTGGGCAAATATTTCCAAAGGGACGGGTGAGTGCTGGATCCACAGACTTGTGGACCCCCGCTCCCCCCGCCAGCTCCCAGCCTGCGACGCCCCTCTGTCCATGGTGCTGAACTGGTTAAGCGCGCTTCTTTCCCATTGATAGCTGGAACGCTGGGGACCCACCGTCCCTCCTGCCCAGGTCTTTGATCTATTTGTCCTGCTGCATTTCCAGGAGCCCCCAACCTTGGGTGTTTGGATGAAAGGGAATTTGCCTCCCCCCCCCGTTTCTATGCACCATCCCCAGGATTACTGGCTGCTTAGAAATGCCCTCTGTATGTGTGTGTGTGTGTCGTCCTGGTGCTGTATTGCAGATGGACCCCACTCCCTCCGCACACACAGATCCTTATCCCAAAGAGCCTGGGCAAAAAAAGCACCGAAGTATTAAATTGCATAACAACCCCGGTAGCCTCCCTACCCTGGAATGAATGAATCCATTCAACCGAAGATCCGACAGTGTGTACCCACCTGAAACTGTACCTTCTCAATTCTTCAGCCTCGTCTGAACGTTGAGTTGCAAAAGGTTTTGGGGAGGGTGGGTTTTTTTTTGGGGGGGGGGAGGGAGGGGGTGGGGAAAGGGGGGGGGGGAAGGATTACGATGGCTGAGTTTATTCCAGCTGCATCCTTTTTTTTTAAAATGTTCACACACACCCTTCTTTTTATCCCTTCTGCCTTCGTTTCAGACACTGCTCTGTCCTCGGTGGATCTACTGCCTCTCAGCAACAGCTGACCCTACGTCAAGTCGCTGCATAATGCCCACATTTACGCCGTCCCTGGAGGATCCTGCAGGTACACACGCTCCCCCCCCCGCCCTCCTCCTTTTAAAGGAGACCACACCATCCCCAGGCTGTGCCTAGCTCTCTGCTGTGTGTGTGTAAGCAGTATGCAACAAAGAGTCCATTCATCCCCTGCTTTAACAGTTGGGAGTGACATTATTAACTGGGCAATGATTTCATCTGGAAGCTTGTTCTCCCTTTTTGCTTGCACCCACATCTTGTCCACCCCAGGAGAAGGCTGAGAGGAGACCCAGAATCGTGGATGGGTTACCAGACAGAAACTGAGGCCGTTCGACCCATCATGTCCATGCCAGCTCACTGCGAGAGCAGTTTTAAAGTTTGTTTATTAGTCACAAGTAGGCTTACATTCACACTGCAATGAAGTCACTCTGAGAATCCCCGAGTTTAGTCAATCCAACACCTCTCCATGCACCCTCCGCTAATCTTTTCTCTCTTCAGATAATCATCCTATTCACGATGGCACAGTGGTTAGCACTGCTGCCTCACAGCGCCTGGAACCAGGGTTCGATTCCCGGCTCGGGTCACTGTGCAGAGAATCATAGAATCGCTGCAGTGCAGAAGGAGGCCATTCGGCCCATCGAATCTGCACCGTCAACAATCCTATCCCAGGCCCTATCCCCATAGTGCCACATATTTACCCCACTAATCTCTCTAACCTACACATCTTTGGACACTAAGGTGCAATTTAGCATGGTCAATCCACCGAACCTGCACATCTTTGGAGACTGCATGTTCTCCCCGTGTCTGCGTGGGTTTCCTCCGGGTGCTCCAGTTTCCTCCCACAGTCCAAAAGACATGCTGGTTAGGTGCTAAATTCTCCCTCAGTGTAACCCGAACAGGCGCCGGAGTGTGGCGACTAGGGGATTTTCACAGTAACTTCATTGCAGTGTTAATGTAAGCCTACTTGTGACACTAATCAATAAACTTTATTTCCCTTTGAAAGTGCAGTGTATCCGGGTCCTAATCGCTCACTCATGTCGCCTCTGGATTCTTTTGCCAATCGCTGTAAAGCTTTGTCATCTTGAGCCTTCTGGTAATGGACACAATCCCTCCCCCTCTACTGTGTCCAGGCACCTCTAATCAAACCTGCTCTCAACCTTAAAGTAAAATTTATTTATTAGTCACAAGTAAGGCTTACATTAACACTGCAATGAAGTTACTATGAAATTCCCCTCGTCGCCACACTCCGGCACCTGTTCAGGTCAATGCACCTAACCAGCATGTCTTTCGGACTGTGGGAGGAAACCGGAGCACCTGGAGGAAACCCACGCAGACACGGGGAGAATGTGCAGACTCCACACAGACAGTGACCCAAGCTGGGAATCGAACCCGGGTCCCTGGCACTGTGAGGCGGCAATGCTAACCACTGTGCCACCATGCCGCCCAATGAACCTTCTCTATTCCAAGGAAAACAACACCAGTTTCTTCAATCTCCCCACGCAGCTGAAGATTTTCAAGCCTGGAACTGTTCTTGTGAATCTTTTCTGCACCCTCTCCAGTGCCTTCACATCCTTCCTAAAGATGCCAGGAATTGGACACAGTTCTGATTTGATTTGATTTATTATTGTCACATGAATTGGTATACTGTAAGAAGTATTGTTTTTTGCGCACTAAAGTTATAGTTTATTTATTAGTCACAAGTAAGGCTTACATTAACACTGCAATGAAGTTACTGTGAAATTCCCCTAGTCGCCACACTCCGGCACCTGTTTGGGTCAATGCACCTAACCAGCACGTCTTTCAGACTGTGGGAGGAAACAGAGCACCCGGAGGAAACCCACAAAGACACGGGGAGAACGTGCAAACTCTGCACAGACAGTGACCCAGGAACCGAACCCGGTTCCCTGGTGCAGTGAGGCAGCAGTGCTAACCACTTGCCACCATACCGCACTATACAGACAAAGCATACCATTCATTGAGTACATAGGGGAGAAGGAAAGGAGAGAGTGCAGAATGGAGTGTTACAGTCATAGCTAGGGTGTAGAAAAAGATCAGCTTAATATTTGATTTATTATTGTCACATGTACTGGGATACACTGAAAAGTATTGTTTGATTTATTATTGTCACATGTATTGGGATACAGTGAAAAGCATTGTTTGATTTATTATTGTCACATGTATTGGGACACAGTGAAAAGTATTGTTTGATTTATTATTGTCACATGTACTGGGATACAGTGAAAAGTATTGTTTGATTTATTATTGTCACATTTATTGAGATACAGTGAAAAGTATTGTTTGTTGCGCACTATACAGACAAAGTGTACTGTTCATAGAGAAGGAAATGAGAGAGTGCAGAATGTAGTGTTACAGTCATAGCTAGGGTATAGAGAAAGATCAACTTAGTGCAAGGTAGGTCCGTTCAAAAGTCTGAAGGCAGCAGGGAAGAAGCTGTTCTCCAGATGAGGTCAAACCAGTGTTTATAAAGGTTCACTATTACTTCCTGGCTTTTGTACTCTATGCCTGTAATTATAAGCCAGGATCCGGTGTGCTTTATTAACTGCTCCCTCAACCCGTCCTGCCACTGTCAAAAGATTGAGGTTTTTAAAGATTGGGAAAGGCTTCGATAGAATGAACGTGGAGAAATTCCCCTCACTATGAGTGCGTCCAGAGAAGGTGGTACCATGATAGCTACTCGTGATCAAATAGAGAATTTAGAAGGGGTTTCTCAATGAAGGGTATTTTGAGAATGTGCAGCAAGTGGAACATTGAAGAGGAGAGCTTGGTGCTTATACAGGAGAGAATGGAAAAGAGGAATATGTGGCAAAGTGGGAAGAAGTCCCTAGACTGGGAGGAGGATTAGTTGAATGAACGAGCAGTAGGCTGACTGGACTGAATAGTCTATTTCCCTGCAACAGATTCCACATGCCTCTGTGGCTAACCAACATGTAATTATTTTTTTATTCACTCGTGGGACATGGGCGTCGCTGGCTGGGCCAACATTTATTGCCCATCCCTAAGGGCAAAGAACAAAGAAAGTTACAGGCCATTCGGTCCACCGACCATGCTGCCCGACTGAACTAAAGCCTCCCACCCTTCCGGAGACCATGTCCCTCTATTCCCATCCTATTCATGTATTTGTCAAGACGCCCCTCAAAAGTCGCTATCGTATCTGCTTCCACTACCTCCCCCAGCAACGAGTTCCAGGCACCCACCACCCTCTGTGTAAAAAACTTGCCTCGTACATCTCCTTTAAACCTTGCACCTCGCACCTTAAACCTACACCCCCTAGTAATTGACTCTTCCACCCTGGGAAAAAGCTTCTGACTATCCACTCTGTCCATGCCTCTCATAATCTTGTAGACTTCTATAAGGTCTCCCCTCAACCTCCATTGTTCCAGTGAGAACAGCTGAGAGTTAACACATTGCTATGGATCTGAAGTCATATGCTGGCCAGACCAGATAAAGATGGCAGATTTCCTTCCCTAAAGGACATTAGTGAACCAGATGGGTTTTTCCAACAATTGACAATGGTCATCAGTAGATTCTTAATTCCAGATATTTTTTATTGAATTCAAATTCCACCATCTGCCTTGGCGGGATTCGAACCCAGGTCCCCAGAGCATTAGCACGAACAAGCACTATAGCAGTAGGGAAGGCAGACTCACGGAAGAGAACCTGGATCCCCTGAAAGGTGCTCATGTGGGCACATGTGCACCAGTGGAGATAATCTGTAGATCTCCTCCACATGCTGTCTCTCCCCAACAGTGAGACACACCAAAGTCACTCCATTGGGAACCCAGCCTTCCACACTGCTATACCATGAAAGATATTACAGTATAAGAAAAGGGCAGAATGAACATCACTGTACATCACAGATTCTGTATAATTTGGATAACTGTGAGGTTATTCACTTTGGAAGCAAAAACAAGAAGGCAGATTGCTACCTGAATGGCTGTAAATTGGGAGAGGGGAGTGTGCAGCGGGACCTGGGTGTCCTCGTGCACCAGTCGCTGAAGGTAAGCATGCAGGTGCAGCAGGTGGTAAAGAAGGCAAATGGTATGTTGGCCTCATTGCGAGAGGTTTCGAGTACAGGAGCAGGGATGTGTTGTTGCAATTATACAGGGCCTTGGTGAGGCCACACCGAGAGTATTGTGTGCAGTTTTGGTCTCCTTTTCTGAGGAAGGATGTTCTTGCTCTCGAGGGAGTGCAGCGAAGGTTTACCAGGCTGATTCTGGGAATGGCGGGACTGATGTATGAGGAGAGATTGACGAGGTTAGGATTGTTTTCACTGGAGTTCAGACGAATGAGGGGGGAATCTCATAGAGACTTATAAAATTCTAACAGGACCAGACAGGGTAGATGCAGGGAGGATGTTCCCGATGGTGGGGGAGTCCAGAACCAGGGGTCACAGTCTGAGGATTCGGGGTAGACCATTTAGGACGGAGATGAGGAGACATTTCTTCACCCAAAGAGTGGTGAGCCTGTGGAATTCATTACCACAGGAAGTAGTTGATGCCAAAATATTGAATGTATTCAAGAGGCGGCTGGATATAGCACTTGGGGTGAACGGGATCAAAGGTTATGGGGGGAAAGCAGGATTAGGCTATTGAGTTGGACAATCAGCCATGATGGTGATGAATGGTGGAGCAGGCTCGAAGGGCCGAATGGCCTCCTCCTTCTCCTATCTTCGATTTTCTATGAATAGATAACATGGTGAGGTCACATCCTATGGTGAAAGAAGGCGAGCGACACTCTTAAAGGGACATTGTACTGGGATGAAAAATGTCCCACTTGGGAAGTACCTTTGGGTTTTTCCAAGTCATATTCCAGAACAGCGGACGGATACGTTTTCTTCATTTGGCTTTTCCAGAGTGACCGCCCCTCAAAGATAGGGCCGGACCACACATTGCCCTAGAGGAACAAAAAAAATCAATACAAAAGATGGAATATTAGCTTTTATAATGAGAAGGCTAGGGTTCAAAAGGGGCAGTGGTGGTGTAGTGGCCATATTACTGGGCTAGTAATCCAGAGGCCCAGGCTAAAGCCGTGGAGACATGGGTTAATAGAATCATAGAATCCCTACAATGCAGGAAGAGGCCATTCGGCCCATCGAGTCTGCACCGACCACAATCCCACCCAGGCCCAATCCCCGTAACCCCATGTATTTACTTACCCTGGTAATCCACGTATTTACCTCGATAATCCCCCTGACATTAAGGGTCAATTTAGCACGGCCAATCCACCTAGCCCGCACATCTTTGGACTGCGGGAGGAAACCAGAGCACCCGGAGGAAACCTACGCAGACACGGGGGAGAACGTGCAGACTCCCCACAGACAGTGACTCAAGGCTGGAATCGAACCCGGATCCCTGGTGATGTGAGGCAGCAGTGCTAACCACTGTGCCACCGTGCCACCAGGTTCAAAGCCTGACATGGTAGCTGGTGGAATTTAGATTCGATTAATAAATTCATTGAATTTATTAACAGACTAATTGAAATTCTGGGCGGGATTTTACAGCCCTCGCTCATCCCAAAACCGTAATATCCCACCCGAGGTCAGCGGACCTTCCCATTGTCTGCCCCTCGCCCGCTCCGATTCCCGTGGCGAGTGGGCCAGTAAAATTCCGGCCTTGGTCTCAGTAATGGAGACTGTGAAACTGTTCACAATTGTTGTAAAAAATATATGATTCACTGATGCCCTTTGGGAAAGGAAATCTGCCGTCCTTACCCGGTCTGGCCTACATGTGACTCCAGAGCCCACAGCGATGTGGTTGACTCTGAACTGCCCTCTGAAATGACCGAGCAAACCATTCAGTTCAAGGGTAATTAGGGATTGGTAACATACGCTGAACTTGTACACCAATGAAAGATTTTTGTTACAAGTTTTGCTGCAGGCTATTAAAGCTCTTGTGAGATCCCACCTGCAGTCCTGTGCAGGAGCCCATACCAAGCTGTGATACAACCAGAAAGAATGCTTTCTCTGTTGCATCTGTAAAAGTTGGTGAGAGTCATAGCTGACATGCCAAATTTCCTTAGTCTTCTGAGAAAGTAGAGGCGTTGGTGGGCTTTCTTAACTGTAGTGTTGGCATGGGGGGACCAGGACAGATTGTTGGTGATCTGGACAACTGGCAACTTGAAGCTCTTGACCCTTTCTACTTCGTCTCCGTTGACGTAGACAGGGGCATATTCTCCACTACGCTTCCTGAAGTCGATGACAATCTCCTTCGTTTTGTTGACATTGAGGGAGAGATTATTGTTGCCGCACCAGTTCACCAGATTCTCTATCTCTTACCTGTACTCTGTCTCGTCATTGTTTGAGATCCGACCCACTACGGTGGTGTCATCAGCAAACTTGCAAATCGAGTTGGAGGGGAATTTGGCCACACAGTCGTAGGTGTATAAGGAATATAGTAGGGGGCTGAGAACACAGCCTTGTGGGGCACCGGTGTTGAGAATGATCGTGGAGGGAAGGTTGTTGCCTATCCTTACTGATTGTGGTCTGTGGGTCAGGAAGTTCAGGATCCAGTCGCAGAGGGAAGAGCCGAGGCCCAGACCACGGAGTTTGGAGATGAGTTTCAAGGGTGTTGAAGGCTGAGCTGTAGTCAATAAATAGGAAGATTAAAGGATAGTAGAATTGTGGATCTCCCGGAATAAAAAGCATTAGATGCGAGCTCAACTCATAGCTATAATTTTGAGATGGCTAGATTTTCAGTGATAGCAGGTGAAGGAGCAAAGGTGAATGGATAGAGTGAAGCTATTTATCAGCCACGATCTCAATGAACGGCAGAACAGGCAGGAGGGACTGAGTGGCCTCCTCATTCTATTGACCAACTCAACACAGAGACCACCCCGATCTGAATCACTCGGCAGTGATGGCACAGTGAGAAACAGCTTGTTCATCTTGTCAAGGACTGATGATTGCAAGCTGCTACAGTGAGGACATTGCTGGCAACCCAAATGCCAATCTTTATTGTGCACCCGCCTGGGTTACATGCGGCAGTTTATAGTTAAATGTTCCTGCCCTATAATTACTCCAGGTTGCTCATGCGTGCATCTCCACCTCTCCTTATTTGAAGTTTATTTCTGCTGTGTTATTATCTGAGCTTCCAGCTTCCACTGGTGCCTCTGCTTATTTTAACACTCTGCCCGTTCTCCGCGAATGGGTCCCTCTTTGAAACAGATGGCAGCCCTGTCTTCATTTGTGTTTCTCCTTTTTCCTTTAATAGTCGCAAATTATGAGTCATTTGGCTTACATGCCACATGAAAAGGTGACATGATTGGATACAACACCAAAACCCAGTTAAGAAAGCCCACCAACGCCTCTACTTTCTCAGAAGAAAGTTGACATGTCAGCTACGGCTCTCACCAACTTTTACAGATGCACCATAGAAAGCATCCTTTCTGGTTGTATCACAGCTTGGTCTGGGCTCCTGCTCTGCCCAAGACCGCAAGGAATTACAAAAGGTCGTGAATGAAGCCCAATCCATCACGCAAACCAGCCTCCCATCCATTGACTCTGTCTACACTTCCCGCTGCCCCGGCAAAGCAGCCAGCATAATCAAGGACCCCATGCACCCCGAACATTCTCTCTTCCACCTTCTTCCATCGGGGAAAAGATACAAAGTCTGGGGTCACGTACCAACCGACTGAAGAACAGCTTCTTCCCTGCTGCTGTCAGACTTTTGAATGGACCTATCTCACATTAAGTTGATCTTTCTCCACATCCCAGATATGACTGTCACACTCCATTCTGCACTTTCTCCTTTCCTTCTCTATGAACGGTATGCTTTGTCTGTATAGTGTACAAGAAACAATACTTTTCACTGTATCCCAATACATGTGACAATAATAAATCAAATCAAATCACTTACAGACGGATGCTGTTTTCTGAGCTTTGGATGAGTTTAAAGTTTATTAACTTATTAATCACAAGTAGGCTTACATTAACACTGCAATGAAATGACTGTGAAATTCCCCTAGTAGCCACATTCTGGTACCTGTTTGGGTCAATGCACCTAACCAGCACGTCTTTTGGACTGTGGGAGGAATCCAGAGCACCCGGAGGAAAGCCACGCAGACACGGGGAAAATGTGCAAACTCCACACAGACAGTGACCCAAGCCGGGAATCGAACCCGGATCCCTGGCGCTGTGAGGCAGCAGTGCTAACCACTGTGCCACCGTGCCGCCCATGAGGGAACAAAATGTATCATGGAAGCAGGTAACATGGCAACATGTTTCCATGCTGTAAACCTCTAAGACTCTATGACTGTAACATCTCAAAGTTTGGGTGGGAGGGTGAACTGTGACGAGGATGTAGAGATCCTTCAGCACGATCTGGACAGGTTGGGTGAGTGGGCAAATCAATGGCAGATGCAGTATAATTTGAATAAATGCGAGGTTATTCACTTTGGAAGCAAAAACAAGGCGGCAGATTACTACCTGAATGGCTGTAAATTGGGAGAGGGGAGTGTGCAGAGGGACCTGGGTGTCCTTGTGTACCAGTCGCTGAAGGTAAGCACACAGGTGCAGCAGGTGGTAAAGAAGGCAAATGGTATGTTGGCCTTCATTGCGAGAGGTTTTGAGTACAGGAGCAGGGATGTGTTGTTGTAATTATACAGGGCCTTGGTGAGGCCACACCTAGAGTATTGTGTGCAGTTTTGGTCTCCTTTTCTGAGGAAGGATGTTCTTGCTCTCGAGGGAGTGCAGCGAAGGTTTACCAGGCTGATTCCGGGGATGGCGGGACTGATGTATGAGGAGAGATTGACTTGGTTAGGATTGTTTTTGCTGGAGTTCAGACAAATGAGGGGGGATCTCATAGAGACTTATAAAATTCTAACAGGACCAGACAGGGTAGATGCAGGGAGGATGTTCCCAATGGTGGGGGAGTCCAGATGTGGAGATGCCGGCGTTGGACTGGGGTAAACACAGTAAGAAGTTTAGCAACACCAGGTTAAAGTCCAACAGGTTTATTTGGTAGAAAAAGCCACACAATCTTTCGGAGCTCCAAGCCCCTTCTCAGGGGTCACAGTCTGAGGATTCGGGGTAGACCATTTAGGACGGAGATGAGGAGACATTTCTTCACCCAAAGAGTGGTGAGCCTGTGGAATTCATTACCACAGGAAGTAGTTGATGCCAAAACATTGAATGTATTCAAGAGGCGGCTGGATAGAGCACTTGGGGCGAATGGGATCAAAGGTTATGGGGAGAAAGCAGGATTAGGCTATTGAGTTGGATGATCAGCCATGATGGTGATGAATGGCGGAGCAGGCTCGAAGGGCCGAATGGCCTCCTCCTGCTCCTATCGTCTACGTTTCTATGTGCTGCTGGGCAAGGCTCAGCCTCCTGTTGTATGATACAAGTGTGGTGGGGCCCTGCATTCACAGGGGAGTGTTGTCCCCAACTAGATACTTGCTCAGTGGGCAGGAGACCTGGCTGACTCTCCCAGCCAAGAAAGATTGTTCCGCACTCCTCACAAGGTCGAAAAGCCCACAGATTCACACAGTAAGAGTAGCCTCCTGGGGGGAAGAGCGCCCAGAGCGATACCTCGGCGACATTGAACTGCTGGGAGAATACCAGCGATGGGCCGAATGGCCTCCATCTCCACTGTGAGTTTGTGGAACTTGATGGCTGCGTCGCGGCAGTGGGTGGGACCATAAAGATTCTGCCCAATGCGCCCATGACAAACAAGGTTCGAAGCAAACTGCTGATGGTATTTTATTGTCACATGCTCCATATCGCAAAACGTTAACCTGCGTATAAAGCACTAGCTTATCGCTGTGTCGCACTTAACGCACAATGGGTTCCTTTCCAATGGGGGGGGGGAGACGGTGACACGGGGCAGCACCCTGAAAGCTCTCATAGAATCCTACGGTGCAGAAGGAGGCCATTCGGCCCATTGAGTCTATACTGATCACAATCCCACCCAGCCCCTATCCCCACAGGTTAGCAGTGGGTTAGCACTGCTGCCTCACAGCGCCAGGCACCCAGGTTCGATTACTAGCTCGGGTCACTGTGTGGAGTCTGCACATTCTCCCCGTGTCTGTGCGGGTTTCCTCCGGGTGCTCCGGTTTCCTCCCACAGTCCGAAAGACGTGCTGGTTAGGTGGATTGGCCATGCTGAATTGCCCCTTAGTGTCAGGAGTACTAGCTAGCATAAGTGCATGGGGTTATGGGGATAGGGATTGGGTGGGATTGTGATCAGTGTAGACTCGATGGGCTGAATGGCCCCCTTCTGCTCTGTAGGATTCTATGAGAGTTTTCATGGAAGCTACTACAGCGTAAAGAGAGGTTACCCATGTTAATATTTCTACTGATGTCCTGGACTCAATTTCATACCCTGTTCCTTTTCAAAAGAGCATCACAGAATCTTTTACAACCACTCAGGAGGGCAGAGGTTTAATGCCTCACTGGAAAAGACAGCGCCTCTGACAGTGCAGTGCTCCCTCAGTACTGAGTGGGACTTGAACCCAAAACCTTCTGATTCAGAACCACAGCCAACATGCTTTAAATTAGATTAACTTCAGGTCTGCAAAGTAGAGGTTGCCAAAGGGACAGGGGTTGATACAGAGCAGTTTGTGCTGCCAAATCCCTTGCCTTCCATAGGATATTCACACACAAAGTTGCAATCCCGCGCTGTCCTACCTTCAGATTATGATCATAAGCACATCTTAATCATGATGGTAATCCCCAGCTTACTGGCAAGCAAGGAGGACTTGCAAAATGGCACGGCTAGGTAGGACGGACAGGGAAAAGGAGAAAGACAGCGAATGGAAGACAGAGTTGAGCGGAGCAAAGCGTTAAGGTATTCCTTAAAAGTGAGACATGTAGGGGGCACAATGGTTAGTGTGCTGCTGCCTCACAACACCAGAGACCCAGGTTCGATTCCCGGCTCGGGTCACTGTCTGTGTGGAGTTTGCACGTTCTCCCTGTGTCTGCGTGGGTTTCCTCCGGGTGCTCCGGTTTCCTCCCACTGTCCGAAAGACGTGCTGGTTAGGGTGCATTGACTCGAATAGGTGCCGGACTGTGGCGACGAGGGGAATTTCACTGTAACTTCATTGCAGTGTTAATGTAAGCCTTATTTGTGACAAATAAATTAAGTTTTAACTGTTGCAGAAGCTTTGCACCTTGGCCTCATCAGGACAAACACAAGAATACCAAATTTCAAACCATCACAATGATTTATACAACAGGAGAAAAGTGTGTAAATTTGTTGTCAAGTTAACTTTTACAGATGCACCATTGAACGCATCCTTTCTGGTTGTACCACAGCTTGGTTTGGCTCCTGCTCTGACCAAGACCGTAAGAAACTACAAAGGGTTGTGAACGTAGCCTAGTCCATCACTCAAACCAGCCTCCCATCCATTGACTCCGTCTACGCTTCCCGCTGCCTCGGAAAAGCAGCCAGCATAATTAAGGATCCCACTCACCCCGGACATTCTCTCTTCCACCTTCTTCCATCGGGAAAAAGATACAAAAGTCTGAGGTCACGTACCAACCGACTCAAGAGCAGCTTCTTCGCTGCTGCCATCAGACTTTTGATTGGACCTCCCTATATTAAGCTGATGTTTCCCCAGCTACGACTGTAACACTATATTCTGGACCCTCTCCTTCCCTTTTCCTCTTTTCCTTAGGGGGTGATGGCCCAGTGGCACAGTGCGTTAGCACTGATGCCTCACAATGCCATGCACCCGGGTTTGATTCTCAGCTTGGGTCACTGTCTGTATGGAGTCTACACATTCTCCTCATGTCTGCGTGGGTTTCCTCCGGGTGCTCCGGTTTCCTCCCACAGTCCAAAAAACATGTTGGTTAGGTGAATTGGCCATGATAAATTCTCCCTCAGTGTACCCGAACAGGTGCCGGAGTGTGGCAACTCGGGGATTTTCACAGTAGCTTCATTGCAGTGTTAATGTAAGCCGACTTGTGACACTGATGAATGAACTTGAACTTTGTCTGTATAGCGCAAGAAGCAATACTTTTCAGTGTTTCCCAATACATATGACAGTAATAAATCAAATCAAAAACTCTGGCAAAGTGTTGCCAATCCTTTCACCATTGCCTCGTCCATGGCAACGCCACTTGGGATAGATGCAGCTGTCACTTTTGACAATGTTTAAGTTTTGGTTGAGTGTGTGTCCCTGGCTTACTGTTGTGGTATTATCGCTAGATTATTAATCCAAAAACTCAGCTAATGTTCCGGGGACCCGGGTTCGAATCCCGCCACGGCAGATGGTGGAATTTGAATTCAATAAAAAATATCTGGAATTAAGAATCTACTGATGACTGTGAAACCATTGTCGAGCGGCACGGTGGCACAGTGGTTAGCACTGCTGCCTCACAGCACCAGGGACCCGGGTTCGATTCCCGGCTTGGGTCACTGTCTGTGTGGAGCTTGCACATTCTCCCCGTGTCTGCGTGGGTTTCCTCCGGGTGTTCTGTCTTCCTCCCACAGACTGAAAGATGTGCTGGTTAGGCGCAGTGACCCGAACAGGAGTGTGGCGACTGGGGGAATTTAACAGTAACTTCATTGCAGTGTTAATTAATGTAAGCCTACTTGTGACTAATAAATAAACTTTAGATTTTCGTAAAAACCCATTTGGTTCACTAATATCCTTTAGGGAAGGAAATCTGCCGTCCTTACCCGGTCTGGCCTACATGTGACTCCAGAGCCACAGCAATGTGGTTGACTCTCAACTGTCCTTGGGCAACTAGGGATGGGCAATAAATGCTGGCCCAGCCAGCGACGCCCATGTCCCACGGATGAATAAATAAAAACTCCTTGGATCTGTTGGCTCTGGTTGACACACAGGCATCGATTCTGGAACTGGCCGGCCGCATTCTGGGACGGAAAAGGAGAAAAGTACCAGCCGCTTCTGATTTATAGATTGTGGCAGACACTGAGTAAATGAGAAATACTCACCAAGCAAATCCCATGATTAAGGGGCCTGTGCTGAGAACAAGGTGTTGGGAGTTGAAGATGGATTGTAGCAGCCTGTGGAGCCAACACACAAAACCGGGCAAACTGATGAATGCAATATGATTGAAAAAGTGATCGCGAGGAGTAACAGATTGGATCAGGCAATGCTGAAACTATAGCCAGTGATAAATTATGTAGCTATGTTATTCTGCTCTAGAAATATTTCAATGTGTGATGTTAGCTGTAGACGTTACCCTCGCCAACTAGGCTCACTGATGAGGAATAGCTGTACTGAAAAACACCCAGCGTCTATGAAACTCTTCCCCAACCAAAGAATTGGCGCGCCTGTCAAAGAAAATTGGTAGACAAGAGAAGGTTAATATTTGCATGGTACGTCCGTGAATCACTGAGTACGCGGAACAGATGCAAGGCACTCATCAGCCAGTGGGTGAAATATTCGACACTTGCCTTCTCGAATGAGGCAGCACCAAAGGGGGAATTGGCTTCATCGTGACACTTTGAAGAATGAAGATGATGCGACGATGCAATTTGAGGCTCTGTCCTTCCAAACTTGGACTGCAGCTGGCGAGGGTATTGTAAGCTGGATGGCACTGGGGTGAAGTACAGGAGGGGACTGGCATTAATGGGCAAAGGTGCTGCCTGGTGTATAACCTCGGAGAGGCGGATTAAACGACAGCAAACGAAAACAGTTTCAAGTTTATTTATTTATAGGTCACAAGTAAGGCTTACATTAACACTGCAGTGAAGTTACTGTGAAATTTGCCTAGTCGCCACATTCCGGCACCTGTTCGGGTCAACGCACCTAATCGGCACGTCTTTCAGACTGTGGGAGGAAACCAGGAGGAAACCCATGCAGACACGGGGAGAACGTGCAGACTCCGCACAGACAGTGACCCAAGCCGGGAATCGAACCCAGGTCCCTGACGCGGTGAGGCAGCAGTGCTAACCACTGTGACACCGTGCCGCGCTGCACAGACAGAAACACGGAAGCCAAAAGCTGGAGGAGGCCATTCAGCCCTTCGAGCCTGCTCCACCATTCATTTTCAGCCCTTCGAGCCTGCTCCACCATTCATTTTGATCATGGCTGATCATCAAATTCAATATCCTGACCGCCCCTCCTTTCCCCCCTCATATCCCTTGACACCTTTAGCCCCAAAAGCTATATCGAACTTCTTCTTGAAATCAGTAAGACGTCTCACAACATCAGGTTTATTTGGAATCATGAGCTTTCGGAGCACTGCTCCTTCATCAGGTAAGCACTCCGAAAGCTTGTGCTACCAAATAAACCTGTTGGACTTTAACCTGGTGTTGTGAGACTTCTTACTGTGCCCCACCCCAGTCTAACACCGGCATCTCTACTTCTTCATCTTCTTGAAATCACACAACGTTTTGGCCTCAACTACTTTCTGTGGGAGTGAATTCCACACATTCACCACCCTCTGGGTGAAGACATTTCTCCTCACCTCAGTTCTAAAAGGTTTACCCCTTATCCTCAAACTATGACCCCCTAGTCCTGGACTCCCCCACCATTGGGAACATTCTTCCTGAATCTACCCTGTCTAATCCTGTTAGAATTTTATAGGTTTCTATGAGATCCCCTCTCACTCTTCTAAACTCCAGTGAATATAATCCTAACCGACTTAGTCTCTCCTCATATGACAGACCTGCCATCCCAGGAAACAGACATGCTACAACTGATGGTCAGCCATGGTATCTATACTTTCCACAACCACACTAACATGACCCAAACTACAATTTTTCTTTCACCAGCTTTATTCCTAAAATTTGTAAAAGTGCATTACAGTTCAAATTTCACGTTACATTAAGTGCAACACAGCTCAAATTCTTTTCAGTGGAGTAAATAAGCTGCCTCGCCACACTTGCTATTACAGGTTATATGTACCACGTATTTTATGCCACATTCCCTGGCGCATGCAGTTCGAGAGTACTAGCCCCTCTATGGTCTTAGTAGCCAGTCCTCACTTAGCATTTGCAACAGCTGCCCCAGGCTTTAGTACATCCCTCAGCAAGGATCTCAGTCTCTCCCTGTCTGCAACACTCAGTCATCAACAGCTACTTAGGCTGGAAGTGCAGTAAGTTCCGGACGGACCTAAGAGCATCTCCCATTGGGTTTAAAGTTCTCCAGCTGCAGTTTTTTATTCATTTGTGGGACATGGGCGTCGCTGAGTGGCCAACATTTATTACCCATCCCTAATTGCCATTGGCGGGCAGTTGAGAGTCAACCACATTGCTGTGGCTCTGGAGTCACATGTAGGCCAGACCGGGTAAGGACGGCAGATTTCCTTCCCTGAAGGACATTAGTGAACCAGATGGGGTTTTTCTGACAATGGTTTCATGGTCATCAGTAGATTCTTAATTCCAGATATTTTTTTTAAAATTCAAATTCCACCATCTGCTGTGGCGGGATTCGAACCTGGGGTCCCCAGAACATTAGCTGAGGTTCTGGATTGGTAGTCCAGAGATAATGCCACTAGGCCATCACCTTCCCTCAAGATTATGCTTACCTCAGCGTGTACTCCCGGGAATGGCCCATGGAGCATGGAGTCCTCTGTTGCAGCGCTGCTCAGGGTAAAACTCAACAAAAGCCATTGCACCTCTTTCCAGGTCTGTTTTGCAAAGGCACATTCCAGGAGGAGGTGGGCGATGGTTTCTTTCCCACTGCAGACACCTTGTGGGGCACCCATGTGGAGTGGAGGAAGACTCCACTCTGTGCAAGGATGAAGTGACAGGGAGGGAACGGGAAGGCCTTCCTTCCGCCAGTTAAACTACATCTTGGTGCTTGCTTGAAAGTTCTGGAGATGAGCCATTTTGCCACATTATTTGGACAGCCTGGTCAGGGAACCATTTGACAGGATCGACCATCTCCTGTGACTACACACAAACTGCAAATTACAGTACAGCTGGAATCAACAAAACCCCCAAAATAAACAAAACATCGTGAATGTAGCCCAATCCATCCCGCAAACCAGCCTCCCATCCATTGACACTGTCTACACTTCCCACTGCCTTGGAAAAGCAGGCAGCATAATCAAGGACCCCGCGCACACCGGACATTCTCTCTTCCACCTTTTTCCGTCGGGAAAAAGATGCAAACGTCTGAAGTCACGTACCAACCAACTCAAGGACAGCTTCTTCCCTGCTGCTGTCAGACTTTTGAATGGACCTACCTCACATTAAGTTGATCTTTTTCTATACCCTAGCTATGACTGTAACATTACATTCTGCACTCTCTCCTTTCCTTCTCTATGAACGGTATGCTTTGTCTGTATAGCGCGCAAGAAACAATACTTTTCACTGTATCCCAGTACATGTGACAATAATAAATTAAACAATACTTTTCACTGTATCCCAGTACATGTGACAATAATAAATCAAACAATACTTTTCACTGTATCCCAATACATGTGACAATAATAAATCAAATTAAATCAGTTCATTATTGTTAATAGTATTCTAATGTAAAGACCCTTTTGTAGTGGCACTGGCATTGTATGATTCTTTTTGAAAATATTATGTTACTAAGATACGTCTATAAATTGTGTGGATTTGTTTTTTTAAGGTACGTTGACTCCATATGTTTATGAGTTAAAAAATAGGAGGGATTCATTGTAAACCCATTATAACCCCCAAGAGCCCTTTGGCTTAGCTGCCAGTGTTCTGCTCTATTCTCTCATTGATTTGTTGCAGTCCTACATATAATGAGGGGTGGCATGGTGGCACAGTGGTTAGCACTGCTGCCTCACAGCGCCAGGGACCCAGGTTCGAATCCCAGCTTGGGTCACTGTCTGTGTGGAGTTTGCACGTTCTCCCCATGTCTGCATAGGTTTCCCCCGGGTGCTCCAGTTTCCTCCCACAGTCTGAAAGATGTGTGGGATCAGTGGATTGGCCATGGTAAATTGCCCACAGTGCCAGGGAGATTAGCAGGGTAAATACATGGGATGATGGGGATCAGGCCTGGGTGGGATTGTTGTTTCGATGGGCTGAATGGCCTCCTTCTGCACTGTAGGGATTCTATAATGAGTTGTATTCCGTTCTTTTTGGCAGGATGCTGGTAATTTAAGTTAAATAAATACAAATAATTTCTGCTCTTGGGAACTAAACCATTGCAGAATAATATTCAGAGGAATCAGTGCTCAGTTACTATTGCTTTCACACTACCTGTGTGTGTTTGTGTGAGTCTTTTTGCTATTCCAAATCCGTGGGATCCTCACGATGTATTTAGACTATGAAACACACTTCTCGAATTCGACTCAAAATCTTGCTCACAACTCCAAGCCTAAAAGCTAACAGCAGCTGCAGAAGCGGACTATAGAGAGCACTTTTATCACCTTTATTATGTCTTAGAACACAGCATTCTGAATACAAGGAATTGTTATGAAGTCAGGCTATGCACCGGGGCAGCACAGTGGCACAGTGGTTAGCACTGCTGCCTCACTGCACCACGGTTCTGGGTTCGATTCCCCGCTCGGGTCACTGTCTGTGCGGAGTCTGCACGTTCTCCCCGTGTCTGCGTGGGTTTCCTCCGGGTGCTCCAGTTTCCTCCCACAGTCCGAAAGACATGCTGGTTCGGTGCTAAATTCTCCCTCAGTGTAACCCGAACAGGCGCCGGAGTGTGGCGACTGGGGGATTTTCACAGCAACTCCATTGCAGTGTTAATGTAAGCCTACTTGTGACACTAATAAATGACCTTTAAAAACTTAGGTCCCAGAAACAGCAATAAAATACTCATTCATTTATGTATCCATTCATCCATCTTTTCACCTCTGTTTATCCAGCTTCTTCTTATAATATATGGAATCTCAAAACTGGATTTTGATCCTATTGTCCCTAAGTTCTTTCACCCTCTTGCTGTATGGATAAGACATGTTTTTGTTCTTCCCCACTCTTTCCTCATCTCATTTGAATATGCGAAGTATTAAGTGCTAGCCGCATATTAAATGTTTCTCACTTAGCTCTGCTTCAGAAAGGTTCAAGTCCCAATCCCGGACTTGAGTATTGTTACGAAGGGGAGGTTGACCTCTCTGGGAACTAACATTCAACCACTCAAAGAGAGTGTGACACCGTGGCACAGTGCTTAGCACTGCTGCCTCACAGTGCCAGGGTTCGATTCCCAGCTTCCCAGGTCACTGTCTGTGTGGGGTTTGCACATTCTCCTCGTGTCTGCGTGGGTTTCCTCCGGGTGCTCCGGTTTCCTCCCACAGTCCTTAAGACGTGCTGGTTAGGAGCTAAATTCTCCCTCAGTGAACCCGAACAGGCGCCAGAGTGTGGCGACGAGAGGATTTTCACAGTATCTTAATGTACATTAAGTATCTTAATGTAAGTCTACTTGTGACTAATAAATAAAATTTAATTTTAGAAGTACCTCCCTCTTGACCTGTTAAAACGTGTGTGAGAAAGAGGGATTATCTGCACTTCAGCAACTCCTGGTGATTAAATCAAAATGACTACCTGAGACTCTCTGCAAAGCAACAAGTAACACTTTATTTATCTAACTAACAGTGAACAGGTTAACTGAACTATTAACAAACCGAATAAAACATGATTCTAATGGAATCCTGTTTAGATAAATACAATTCTCACTCATTAACAAAAAAATAGAAGTTTTCGTCACTCTCTAAATTACAACCAGGTTTGTCGTCTTCCGGAATCTTCTGTCTTCATAGAAATCATAGAAACCCTACAGTACAGAAAGAGGCCATTCGGCCCATCGAGTCTGCACCGACCACAATCCCACCCAGGCCCTACCCCCATATCCCTACATATTTTACCCACTAATCCCTCTAACCTACGGCTCTCAGGACACTAAGGGGCAATTTTAGCATGGCCAATCAACCTAACCCGCACATGTCGGCACGGTAGCACAGTGGTTAGCACTGCTGCTTCACAGCTCCAGGGTCCCAGGTTCGATTCCCGGCTCGGGTCACTGTCTGTGTGGAGTTTGCACATTCTCCTCGTGTCTGCGTGGGTTTCCTCCGGGTGCTCTGGTTTCCTCCCACAGTCCAAAGATGTGCGGGTTAGGTTCATTGGCCAGGTTAAAAATTGCCCCTTAGAGTCCATAGATGCATAGGTTAGCGGGATTAGCGGGTTAATATGTGGGGGTAGGGCCTGGGTGAGATTGTGGTCGGTGCAGACTCGATGGGCCGAATAGCCTCCTTCTGCACTGTAGGATTTCTATGATCTTTGGACTGTGGGAAGAAACCGGAGCACCCGGAGGAAACCCACGCAGACACGAGGGGAATGTGCAAACTCCACACAGACAGTGACCCAAGCCGGGAATCGAACCCAGTCTTCTGTGCTGATTTTCTTCTGTCTTCTGTTTGTACCTTTACGATTGAGATGAAGCTTTCTTGATAAACATAAATGTGGCTGTTACACTGGCAGAGAACAGTTACTGTCTGTGTCCCCCTCTCTCTGGCTATGATCTGTGGTAGGTGCTCTCTCTCTCTCTGTCCCTCTCTAGCTCTGATCTGTGCCAGGCGGTCTTCTGGCAGTTTGGAGCTGGGAGCTGTGGCCTTTATGCCCCCTCCCCCCACCCCACCCCTGATGTCATACCAAAAACTCCCACAATAGGATTGGTTTACAGATTATCAAAACATCAAATTCAAATCTGATAGGCTGCTGCTATTCAAATGCATATTTCAAATTGACTGGTTAAAATTCAAAAACATGTTCTGATTCAAAATGCTTGAAGTCTGTTGCCAAGGCAATCCTGTTGTTCTTGCCTCTGATACATTGTTCCAGTCTGGGTACTGGATACACCTGTATTTCTTTTAACTCTCTAAGCAAAGCAAAAAACTGATTTGATTTAATTTAATTTAATTTGATTTGATTTATTATTGTCACATGTATTAGCATACAGTATTGATTGTCACATGTATTAGCATACAGTATTGATACAGAAAAGTATTGATTCTTGCGCTATACAGACAAAGCATACCATTCATAGAGAAGGAAATGAAAGAGTGCAGAATGTAGTGTTCCAGTCGTAGCTAGGGTGTAGAGAAAGATCAACTTAATGCAAGGTAAGTCCATTCAAAAGTCTGATGGCAGCAAGGAAGAAGCTATTCTTGAGTCGGTTGGTACGTGACCTCAGACTTTTGTATCTTTTTCCAGAAGGAAGAAGGTGGAAGAGAGAATGTCCGGGGTGCGTGGGGTCCTCGAATTATGCTGGCTGCTTTCCCGAGGCTGTGGGAAGTGTAGACAGAGTCAATCGATGGGAGGCTGGTTTGCGTGATGGATTGGGCCACATTCACAACCATTTGTAGTTCCTTGCGGTCTTGGGCAGAGCAGGAGCTGTGATACAACCAGGAAGAATGCTTTCTATGGTGCATCTGTAAAAGTAGGTGAGAGTCGTAGCGGACATGCCAAATTTCCTTCGACTTCTGAGAAAGTAGAGGCGTTGGTGGGGCTTTCTTAACTATAGCGTCGGCATGGGGGGGACCACGACAGGTTGTTGATGATCTGGACACCTAGAAACTTGAAGCGCTCGACCCTTTCTACTTCACCCCATTGATGTAGACAGGGGCATGTTCTCCACTACGCTTCCTACTCTATCTTTTTTATTAACAGACAATGCAATTTTGCAACTCTTAGCATTTTTACAATTTTTTATATTTTTACACTAACTTCACAACAGTCTAATAATAAAGGCCTATGACACTCCAGAGTGGTACTGAGGGAGTGCTGTATTATCAGAGCTACCATCCTTTCACATTCATGACCACCGTGAATGCAGATGAGACATTTAAACCGAGGCCCCGGCTGCCACCCTTCCAGATGATGTAAAGAAGATCCCAGGACACAGTTAAAAACCCGGATCCTTGCAGGTGAAGACAAATTATTATTAAACATTATTCTGCAATGGTTGAGTTCCCTGGTGTCCTAGCCGATATATCCTGGCTTGGGCCACTGTCTGTGTGAAGTTTGCACGTTCTCCCCGTGTCTGCGTGGGTTTCCTCCGGGTGCTCCGGTTTCCTTCCACAGTGCAAAGATGTGAGGGTTAGGTGGATTGGCCATGCTAAATTTCCTCTTAGTGTCAGCAAGGGGGCGGGGGGTGGGGAGAGGGGGGGCTAGCTAGGGTAAATGCATGGGGATAGGGCCTGGGTGGGATTGTGGTCGGTGCAGACTCAATGGATCAAATGGCCTCCTTCTGCACTGTAGGATTCTATGATTCTACATATGGGGTTACGGGAATAGGGCCTGGGTGGGCTTGTAGTCGGTGTGCTGACTCGATGGGCTGAATGGCCTCCTCCTGCACTGCAGGGATTCTATGATATTTATCCTTCAATCAACATCACAAAAACAGATTCACTGGTCATCATCACATTGCTGTTTGTGGGAGTTCGCTCTGCACAAATTGGTTGCTGCATTTCCTACTTTGCAACATCAGAAAGTTCTGCATCGACACTTTGGGACACACTGTAGTTCAGAAAGAATACTCTGTACTTTCACATCTTTTTTATAATTGCTTTGCCTCCTGTGGCACTTATTTCCCTATATTCTTCAGGTTAGTTTGGGCCATTCATGCACCGATGTTAATGGAAATGTTTATAAGTTTCCATCTTTAAGTACATAATAAGTAATGTGTGATATTTAAGTAATATAATGTGTCTAGCCACCGCTTCACAGCACAGTGTAGCAGACGGAAGTGCATTGGAGCTCAAAACTAACCAGTGGCTTAGTTAGGGTTTATGATGATGGGAATATGAGTGCTGTTTAATTTTCTACACTACTCTTGGGACCTCATTACCTATTGCTACCAATACATTATTTGTAGGACTGCAGCAAATCAATGAAAGAATAGAGTAGAACGTTGACAGCTGAGCCAAGGGACTCTTGGGGATTATAATGGGTTTACACTGAATCCTATCTATTTTTTTAACTCATAATCATATTATTACATATTTGATAAATGTGGTTGCACGGTGGCACAGTGATTAGCACTGCTGCCTCACAGCGCCAGGGACTCAAGTTCAATTCCTGGTTTGGGTCAATGTCAGTGTGGAGTTTGCACATTCTCCCCGTGGGTTTGCTCCGCTTTCCTCCCACAGTCCGAAAGACGTGCTGATTAAAGTTAAAGTTTATTTTATTTGTTACAAGTAGGCTTATATTAACACTGCAATGAAGTTACTGAGAAAATCTCCCAGTCGCCACACTCCAGCGCCTGTTTGGATTCACTGAGGAAGAATTTAGCACGGCCAATGCACCTAACCAGCACGTCTTTCGGACTGTGGGAGGAAACCAGAGCACTTGGAGGAAACCCACGGAGACATGGGGAGAATGCGCAGACTCCGCACAGACAGTAACCCAAGCCGGGAATCGAACTCAGGTCCCTGGTGCTCTGAGGCAGCAGTGCTAACCACTGCTAAATGCATTGGCCATGCTATTCTCCCTCAGTGTACCCGGACAGGCGCCTGAGTATGGCAACCAGGGCTTTTCACAGTAACTTCATTGCCGTGTTAATATAAGCTTACTTGTGACACTAATAAATAAACTTTAACTTTAAAACTTGCATTCAGAATGGTTGAGTTATCAACACCCTGGGAATGAGAAGGAACTGAGTTTTTAACTAGTCAAAAGAGCTGCAACTAAGTGTATGTGACAGGCAGCAAAATTAGGTCACATTCTTAAAGCAGCATGGTTGAGTGGGTCCCACTGTCAGTGAGAGGGACCTGGCAGAGTTGGCAATGCTGCCGTTACTTCCGCCCCGCAGTCAGCCGCCATCTTAGTGTGGGGCACAGCGCGCAGCCTGTCGCGCAGGCGCACTGGGTGGGCAGAGGCAAGTTTGCCCCGCACTAAGATGGCGACTTGCAGCAGCGGGTTGCTGGTGTGATGGTGGTTCGGTGGGTGAGCGGCTGACAGACAGAGAGGGAGAAAGGAGGCAGTAATCTGCTCAGGGGAAGAACCCGAGAATCGTGAAAGCTCGGCCCAGAGGGCTCTGCACCAGATCCGGGCATTAGAGCCCCCCTCTGCAGGTAACTGCGGCCTAGCGGGACTGGGGGTTGTGAAGCCTGAGGAGGGCTCAAGCCTGGCAAGGAGCTGCTCTGATCATCAAACACCCCAGAAAGGACAACACAAACTAATGCCCAAGTCCTCACTTATTTTACCCCCCATTCACCCCCCTTTAATTTACCCCCCATTCACCCCCCTTTAATTTACCCCCCATTCACCCCCCTTTAATTTACCCCCCACTCACCCCCCCTTTAATTTACCCCCCACTCACCCCCCCTTTAATTTACCCCCCACTCACCCCCCCTTTAATTTACCCCCCACTCACCCCCCTTTAATTTACCCCCCACTCACCCCCCCTTTAATTTACCTCCCACTCACCCCCCTTTAATTCACCCCCACTCACCCCCCCTTTAATTTACCCCCCACTCACCCCCCCCTTTAATTTACCCCCCACTCACCCCCCCCCTTTAATTTACCCCCACTCACCCCCCCCTTTAATTTACCCCCACTCACCCCCCCCTTTAATTTACCCCCACTCACCCCCCCCTTTAATTTACCCCCACTCACCCCCCCCTTTAATTTACCCCCACTCACCCCCCCTTTAATTTACCCCCACTCACCCCCCCCCCTTTAATTTACCCCCACTCACCCCCCCCCCTTTAATTTACCCCCACTCACCCCCCCCCTTTAATTTACCCCCACTCACCCCCCTTTTAATTTACCCCCACTCACCCCCTTTAATGTACCCCCACTCACCCCCCCTTTAATTTACCAACAATCACCATCCTTTAATTAACCCCCACTCACCCCCCCTTTAATTTACCCCCACTCACCCCCTTTAATGTACCCCCACTCACCCCCCCTTTAATTTACCAACAATCACCATCCTTTAATTTTCCCCCACTCACCCCCCCCTTTAATTTACCCCCACTCACCCCCCCTTTAATTTACCAACAATCACCATCCTTTAATTTACCCCCCCACTCACCTCCCCCCTTCAATTTACCCCCCACTCACCCCCCCCCCTTTAATTTAGCTCAGTGTGACCTCTGCTCATTCTCCGCAGCACCGACCTTTTGAGTTTAAAGAAAATAAAATAACTCAAGTAATTCGGAAGAAAAGTATCTGCAGATGAAAGGTGGAGCAAAGAAATAAAACCAAGGAAGCAATGGAAAGGACTGTGTTTAATGAGAAGAGATGATTGTTAACTGAAAAGCTGAAGAACTTTAAAGAGCTTGGAATGTTGTTGTGTATGGATCTGAGCCTTGGACCTTACAGAAAGATGTGGAGATGCCGGCGTTGGACTGGGGTAAACACAGTAAGAAGTTTAACAACACCAGGTTAAAGTCCAACAGGTTTATTTGGTAGCAAAAGCCACACAAGCTTTCGAGGCTCTGAGCCCCTTCTTCAGGTGAGTGAATTCTGTTTGTGAACAGAATTCCCACTCACCTGAAGAAGGGGCTCAGAGCCTCGAAAGCTTGTGTGGCTTTTGCTACCAAATAAACCTGTTGGACTTTAACCTGGTGTTGTTAAACTTCTTACTGTCCTTACAGAAAGAAACATACTTGTTAAATAACTTTGAAACGTGGGTTTGGAAAGGGTCAGTTGGAGAGATAAAAGTAACAAGTGGTGAAGTGCCATGGAAGAGAGAATTTGATTTGATTTATTATTGTCACATGAATTAGTATATAGTGAAAAGTATTGTTTCTTGCGCACTATACAGACAAAGCATACCGTTCATAAAGAAGGAAAGGAGAGAGTGCAGAATGTAGTGTTACAGTCATAGCTAGGGTGTAGAGAAAGATCAACATAGTGCGAAATGGGTCCATTCAAATGTCTGATGTCAGCAGGGAAGAAGCTGTTCTTGAGTCGGTTGGTACGTGATCTCAGATTTTTGTATCTTTTTCCCAATGAACAAAGGTGGAGGAGAGTATGTCCGGGGTGCGTGGGGTCTTTAATTATGCTGGCTGCTTTTCCGAGGCAGTGGGAAGTGTAGACAGTCAGTGGATGGTAGGTTTTGCTTAATGTAATGAGGAAAAGTGTGATGATACTATGCAATTAATATATTAAAGTTTTTTTTATTATTGTCACAAGTAGGCTAACACTGCAATGAAGTTACTGTTAAATTCCCTTGGTCGCCACACTCTGCCGCCTTTCGGGTACACTGAGGGAGAATTTAGCACCTAACCAGCGCGTCTTTCGGAATGTGGGAGGAAACTGGAGCACCAGGAGGAAACCCACGCAGACACGGGGGGAGAACGTGCAGACTCCGCACAGACAGTGACCCGAGCCGGGAATCGAACCCAGGTCCCTGGCGCTGTGAGGCAGCAGTGCTAACCACTGCGCCACCGTGTGGCTCAGTTTTGTAGCTGAAAAAAGCAGCTTTCTGAGGTCAGTTGCTGGGGAGGGCTGTTTAAAGGTAGCAGTCTACATGCAGCTCTCTCTCCAAAATCTCTCTGGAAGTTCCAAAGCTGTTAACAAAGGTGAAAGCGACTATGCCTGGATTTGTTAACTAATTTTCAAATAGGGTTTAAGTCTATCAGATAAATATTGCTTAATTGGAACTGAATGGTAACACGTTAGAAGGTTTTTTTTCATGTTTAAAGATTGTTCAATGGTTAAATGACATTTGAATCCTAGAATTCTTACAGTGCAGAAGGAGGCCATTTGGCCCATTGAGTCTGCACCGACCACAATCCCACCCAGGCCCTATCCCCATAACCCCATGTATTTACCCTACTAATTCCCCTGACACTAAGGGACAATTTAGCGCGGCCAATCAACCTAACCCGCACATCTTTGGAGTGTGGGAGGAAACCGGAGCACCCGGAGGAAACCCACACAGACGTGGAGAGAGCGTGCAGATTTCACACACACACAGTGACCCAAGCCGGGAATCGAACCCGGGGTCCCCGGGGCAGTGAGGCAGCAGTGCTAACCACAGTGCCACCCCCCCCCCTCCGTGCTGCCCTGCATCCAGAGTTAAGAGTTAAACTGTTTCATTTTGTCGGAGTTATACTTAAACTGTGTTGAGGATAAAGCTGGTTTTGTTTAAAAACACCCTTAATTCATCAGTGGAATTACTCTGAGGTGAAGCATTGTTTCCTCACATTTAGGCCAAAATTGAAAAATTGTTGAGTTCTAGTCTGGCTTCATCATCTACCTTGGGATTTCTGATCCTAACGACACCCTAACAAAAGACGGAAACTATCATTACCAGCTTGTAAATTGAAAGAAGTTATTGCAAAGTGCAGAGACCGGCAGAGGACAGAGGGGCATGGAGAAGACTGAACTCAGGATCTGTCTTCAGGAAGGATACACATGATGATGACCTATCTTTTGTCAGGACGATCTCCTCCCCAGAGAGAAACTGGTCCAACTCTTGCACAGATTTTGGTGGGTGGGTGGTTTGGAGAACTTCTGATGTCGAATTGACAACTGGTCCTGTACAAACTCCAACTTCTGACCCCTGTTCCTCCTCATCCTTTTGAATTAGAAACAACTTCTCAAACGCAACCCATTCCTTTCACCACGTTATCAACCCTGATCAAATCACGTCCGAAGTTGGGACTTGACTCTTTCTCGCTCACACTTCTAAAATGGAAAGTAGGCATCAGAATGAATCTGAAACCGAGAGAGGAAATGCTGGAAAATCTCAGCAGGTCTGGCAACATCTGTAAGCAGAGGAAAAAGAGCTGAGGTTTCGAGTCCAGATGACCCTTTGTCAAAGCTCAATGTGTTCAAAGCTTTGGCAAAGGGTCATCCGGACTCGAAACCTCAGCTCTTTTTTCTCTCCTTACAGATGCTGCCAGACCTGCTGAGATTTTCCAGCATTTTCTCCCTCGGTTTCAGATTCCAGCATCTGTAGTAATTTGCTTTTATTCAGAAGGAATGTGATTCGGGTAGAATCTGGCTCCCATTATGCTGCCAGCTCTGGACCTGACATGGTCCTGCCAGTGTCTGGAAGGTAACATGTTGCCCATTACAGATTTATACAGCCCCTTTAGGGGCAAAAAAACCCCAGGATGCTGCTCACAGGCGTGTCTGGAACATGACCTACGGCGTACGGATTGGCAGAGTTCACAGCTCCATGCTGTTCACTTGATGTTACTTTACCCGGTAGTCTGTTTTGAAGCCTGCATGTTTGGGGCGAGCGAACACAGCAACTTTTAGGGCATTGCTTTCTGCTTCACTGTAGTGCTGATTTGGAAGTTGCATCCTCCTACAGGCCGCAAGACGTGCTGGCTAGGTGCTAAATCCTCCCTCAGTGTAACCCGAACAGCCACCGGAGTGTGGCGACTAGGGGAATTTCACAGTAACTTCATTGCAGTGTTGATGGAAGCCGGCTTGTGACTAATAAATGAATAAACTTACTTGGAATGAGTGCCTGAGCTAACGTTAGGACTGTGCACCCTGCAAGAGCCAGTCAGGCACTCTTGAATGCATGGAATGTGATTGTATACCATTGTCGAGCTGTGGTTGGCATTCATTCTCAGGTTAGGGGCATCCCTGGCATTTATAGCTCATGCCTTGTTGCCTTGGAAGGAAAGATGGTGGCCACTGTCTTTCATTCCATGCAATAAAAGTGCTCCTAAGGTGCTGTAAGGTAGGGAGTCTCAGGTTCTGAATGGCGATATATTTAGCGATATATTTCCAAGGAGAGTTGGACAACCTAAAGCAGGTAGCTGGGGACAAACACCTTCACAAATCCTCCAAATATGGTGGCGAGAAAGATCGTCCATAGAATCCTACAGTGCAGAAGGAGGCCATTCGGCCCACCGAGTCCACGCCAACACCAATCCCACCCAGGCCCTATCCCCATAGCCCCATGCGTTTACCCTAGCTAGTCCCCCTGACACTAAGGGGCAATTTAGCAAGGCCAATCCACCTAACCCGCACATCTTTGGACTGTGTGAGGAAACTGGAGCACCCGGAGGAAACCCATGCAGATGCGGGGAGAATGTGCAAACTTCACACAGACAGTGACCCGAGCCGGGAATCGAACCCGGGTCCCTGGCGCTGTGAGGCAGCAGTGCTAACCACTGTGCCACTGGTAGCATCATGTCTCAAGCCAACATGCCCAGCACTGAGACGCTAATCACTCAAAACCAGCTCTGCTGGGTGGGACGTAGTGTTTGTAAGCCTGTCACCAAACTCCCAAAGCAACTGTCCTACTCGGAACCCGGTTGCGGCTGGAGATTTCCAGGAGGATAGCAGAAAATGTTCAGGAATGTCCTCAAAGCGTCCCTGAAGAGGTCAAACATCACCCGCTGACTCATGGGAGAACCTGGGCTTGCGAACAACCAAAATGGAGGGAGTTCATTCAGGAAGGCACCGAACACACGGAGGACTTCATCAGGAACGTGTAGAAGTGAGGTTGAGGCACTGGAGGGAGTGCACAAACCTCCAAACAACCCATTTACCCAACCCTTCAAACATCCCCAGACCTGCATGTGGCAGAGTGTGCAGATCATGCATTAGACACACCAGCCATCTCTGAACCCATCGAACTGCAGTGAGAGTGAGTCACCCTCCATCCCAAGAGATTTCATTAGATTTATTATTGTCACATGCATTGGGATACAGTGAAAAGTATTGTTCCTTGCGCGCTATACAGACAGAACATACCGTTCATAGAGAAGGAAAGGAGAATGCAGTGTTACAGTCATAGCTTGGGTGTAGAGAAAGATCAACTTAGGCGAGGTAGGTCCATTCAAAAGTCTGACAGCCGCAGGAAAGAAGCTATTCTTGAGTCGGCTGGTGTGTATCCTCAGATTTTTTCCCGATGGATGTAGGTGGAAGAGAGTATGTCCGGTGTTCGTGGACTCCTTAATTATGCCGGCTGCTTTGCCGAGGCAGCGGGAAGTGCAGACGGAGTCAATGGATGGGAGGCTGGTTTGAGTGATGGATTGGGCTACATCCACGACCGTTTGTAGTTCCTTGCGGTCTTGGGCAGAGCAGGAGCCATACCAAGCTGTGATACAACCAGAAAGAATGCTTTCTATGGTGCATCTGTAAAAGTTGGTGAGAGTCGTAGCGGACATGCCAAATTTCCTTCGTCTTCTGAGAAAGTAGAGGCGTTGGTGGGGCTTTCTTAACTATAGTGTCGGCGTGGGGGAACCAGGACAGGTTGCTGGTGATCTGGACACCTAGAAACCTGAAGACTGCCTAAGAAGGAGATTTTCAAGTTGGAATGTTGTGTGTCCTGGATGTGGTGGTGCTCCCAAGCCCCTACATCTCTTGTCCTCCTAAGTAGCAGAGGTTGGTTGGTTTGTGAGAAGCTGTTGAGTTGCCGCAGTGCGTTTTGCAGATGGCACTCTCTGCTGCCACTGTGCACTGGTGGCGGAGGGGAGTTGAACGTTCAGCTGCTGGACGGGCTGCAGAAGGAGCAGATGGTTTAGTCCTCGATGGCTTCAGCTTCCTGAATGTTGTGTGTCAACATTTAATCAAGGGCTGGAACTGTGTGCCTGTGTGAAAGCAGAGTGGAGCGCAATCCTGGGCAGGGTGTGAAGGTGCAGTGACTGAGGGAGAGAGGTGGCTGAAAGCTGCAGGATAAACAGGATAAGAGAGAGTCACTCTGCAGCATTATGTGGGATGGATTGAAATAGTGACCCGTTTAAACTCACTTAAAAATGACAGCACGACAATCTCCCCTTATAATTGTTATGAAGGGGGGGAGGTTTATCCTTCTTTGAGAATGAATACTTAACCATTCAAAGAAGAGTACCTCGCCTCATAATCTGTTAAAGAGTGTATGAGAAGGGGTAATATCGGTGCGTCAGCAACTCCTAGTGGTTAAATCGAAATAACTACTTGAGATTCTCTCTGTAAAATTAAATAACAATTTATTTATCTAACTAACAGTGAACAGTTTAACTCGACTAGTAACAAACCCAATAAGACACGATTCTAATGGAATCCTGTTTAGATAAATACAATTCTCACTTAACAAAAAAAATAGAATTTTTAATCACTCTCTAAATTACAACCAGGTTTGTCGTCTTCCGGAATCTTCTGTCTGGAATCTCTGTCGTCTTTGCTATTCAGATGAGGCTTTGAGCGAAAAGCTATTGGCAGAGAGAGAAGTTGCTATCTCTCTCTAGAGCTGAGAGCTGTCTCTCTCTCTCTAAAGCTGTGGCAAGTGTTCATCACCTGTTTGTGCCACTGCACCCCCCCCCCCTCCAATCTCTTATACCCCGATGACATATCAACATCCCCACAATAGAATTGGTTCTCAGATTCCCGCTCTTTTTGGCGAACCAAATAAACTAAATCAAATTAACGAAGGGACAAATAAAAAGGGGCAACTCCCAAAAGGAAGGGAACTGCCCGGAACGAAGGACAAAGCGGAAAGGAAGCATCATATGAAATTGCGATTAAAGGGCTCAATAACGCACCCCCGCCCTGCGGTGCCCAGCGGGCACGGAAGGCATCAACAGTGCCCTCGGAGGTTCTCAGGTTACCAAAACATCAAATTCAAATCTGATAGGTTGCTGTTATCCAAGTGCCTTATTTAAATTGTTTGGTTAAAATTCAAATGCCTGAAGCCTGTTACCAAAGCAACCCTGCTGCTTGTCCTTTGATACGATGTTTCAGTCTGTGTTCTCTATATGCACCAGCATCCATTTTATTTTAAACTCTAAATACAGAAAAAAAACACAACTTTGTTTTAAAAGGGATCATGCAGTATTGCCACCTCTTAGCATTTTACAATTTTAAAATAATTTTGCAAACACCAACTTTGTAACATAATATTCGGCTATTCCTGAAGTGATTCCAGTCCCGCGGCCTCAATCACTAGTATTGGTGCTTCTATGGAGAGTAGGCATGGGCCTGATGGGCCAAATGGCTTCATCCTCTGCCGTAATGACTCTGTGACGTACAAGGTCAGGTTACTGACCAGCTATTTAATTCTGCCCACGTCAGAAGTTGCACCTGATGTGTTGTCATCACCAGGGGAGCTTTAAGCAAGTTTGGTTCTTCGGTCAGCTTGAAGGAGGGGCGGCACGGTGGCACAGTGGGTTAGTTAGCACTGCCGCCTCGCAGCGGCCAGGGACCCGGGTTCGATTCCCGGCTTGGGTCACTGTCTGTGCGGAGTCTGCACGTTCTCGTCTAGTCTTGTGTTCTTTGCGGTTAGTGGGCTCTTGCTGTGCACACATTGGCGGCGGAGACCCCTCAAATACAACAGTGTCCACTCCATTGGCTGGTCAGCACCGCTGCCTCGCAGCGCCAGGGACCCGGGGTTCAATTCCCGGCTTGGGTCGCTGTCTGTGCGGAGTTTGCACATTCTCCCCGTGTCTGCGTGGGTTTCCTCCGGGTGCTCCGGTTTCCTCCCACAGTCCGAAAGACGTGCTGGTTAGGGGCTAAATTCTCCCTCGGTGTAACCCGGACAGGCACCAGAGTGTGGCGACTGGGGGATTTTCACAGTTACTACATTGCGGTGTTAATGTAAGCCTACTTATGACAGTAATAAATAAACTTTAACTTAAAAGTTTGTCCGTAGCTTGCCATGTTTGTGATAAAATGCACATTCTGTCAAGGTCGAAGGAGATTTTGAGTGTTCCCTTTCCTGATCGACGTGGCATTTGGAACCAAACGACCTTGTTCCTTTACCTTGCAGGTTGAGGAGCAGCGATGGCGGAGAGAGGTCCCAGTGGAGACTCTGGCCACCCCAGCACCATCAGGCCTGCCATCACGGTGGGCAGGGGTCTGCCAGGGCGGCGGAGCTCTGCCACCGTTACCCCGGGTCGCCTGCCGTCCATCCGCTCGCGGGATCTAACGCTGGGGGGAATGAAAAAGGTCAGTGGGGTTGATTGGGGCGAGGGCTGGTCACTGCAGAATGCAGGTCCGACAGGATCTATTATCGAGGAAAGGGGTTTGCAGACGCTGATTGATCAGTTATGTATTTGCAGTATTATCTGTTCTTATTTGGGCTTTCCAGCACTCTCGGCCAGCTTCCATTATTGGATATCAGTGATGTTCACCCGACTGAGACTAAACATGTAGCAGCAAGGGTTTGGTGGGAGCTGGGCTGTGACCGATGGAATGCAGTGCAGCTGAGCATCTGTGTCGTGCTGTACAGCTTGGTTGTGGAGCCGTGTGCAAGCTCCCCCTCCCTCCAGAATGTGCACTTAGTTATTATAAATGTCAGCCCTTGCCTCAGCAGATAACACTCTTGCCTCTGAGTCAGTAAGCTGGGGGTGCAAGCAACAATGCCGAACCTGATCACATAATCTAGGAACTGAGGTACTGCTGCATTGTCAGGGCAGGACCGAGAGAGTGCTGCATTGTCTTAGGAACCGTACAGAGAGGGAATACTGAACTGTCTTAGGAACCGTACTGAGAGCGAGTACTGAACTGTCTTGGAGACCGTACTGAGAGGGAGTACGGAACTGTCTTGGAGACCGTACTGAGAGGGAGTACTGAACTGTCTTAGGAACCGTACTGAGAGCGAGTACTGAACTGTCTTAGGAACCGTACTGAGGGGGAGTACAAAGAACAATACAGCACAGGAACAGGCCCTTTGGCCCTCCAAGCCCGTGCCGCTCCCTGGTCCAAACTAGACCATTCTTTTGTATCCCTCCATTCCCACTCCGTTCATGTGGCTATCTAGATAAGTCTTAAATGTTCCCAGTGTGTCCGCCTCCACCACCTTGCCCGGCAGCGCATTCCAGGCCCCCACCACCCTCTGTGTAAAAAACGTTCTTCTGATATCTGTGTTAAACCTCCCCCCCCCCCCCCCCCCTCACCTTGAACCTATGACCCCTCGTGAACGTCACCACCGACCTGGGAAAAAGCTTCCCACCGTTCACCCTATCTATGCCTTTCATAATTTTATACACCTCTATTAGGTCACCCCTCATCCTGCGTCTTTCCAGTGAGAACAACCCCAGTTTACCCAATCTCTCCTCATAACTAAGCCCTTCCATACCAGGCAACATCCTAGTAAACCTCCTCTGTACTCTCTCTAAAGCCTCCACGTCCTTCTGGTAGTGTGGCGACCAGAACTGGGCGCAGTATTCCAAATGCGGCCAAACCAACGTTCTATACAACTGCAACATCAGACCCCAACTTTTATACTCTATGCCCCGTCCTATAAAGGCAAGCATGCCATATGCCTTCTTCACTACCTTCTCCACCTGTGACGTCACCTTCAAGGATCTGTGGACTTGCACACCCAGGTCCCTCTGCGTATCTACACCCTTTATGGTTCTGCCATTTATCGTATAGCTCCCCCCTACGTTAGTTCTGCCAAAATGCATCACTTCGCATTTATCTGGATTGAACTCCATCTGCCATTTCTTTGCCCAAATTTCCAGCCTATCTATATCCTTCTGTAGCCTCTGACAATGTTCCTCACTATCTGCAAGTCCAGCCATTTTCGTGTCGTCCGCAAACTTACTGATCACCCCAGTTACACCTTCTTCCAGATCGTTTATATAAATTACAAACAGCAGAGGTCCCAATACAGAGCCCTGTGCCCTGTGGAACACCACTAGTCACAGGCATCCAGCCGGAAAAAGACCCTTCCACTACCACCCTCTGTCTTCTGTGATCAAGCCAGTTCTCCACCCATCTAGCCACCTCCCCCTTTATCCCATGAGATCCAACCTTTTGCACCAACCTACCATGAGGGACTTTGTCAAACTGTCTTAGGAACCGTACTGAGAGGGAGTACTGAACTGTCTTAGGAACCGTATTAAGGGGGAGTACTGAACTGTCTTGGGAACCGTATTAAGGGGGAGTACTGAACTGTCTTAGGAGGAGTACTGAGGGGGAGTACTGAACTGTCTTAGGAACTGTACTGAGGGGGAGTACTGAACTGTCTTAGGAACCGTACTGAGGGGGAGTACTGAACTGTCTTAGGAACTGTACTGAGGGGGAGTACTGAACTGTCTTAGAGACCCCGTACTGAGAGGGAGTACGGAACTGTCTTAGGAACTGTACTGAGAGGGAGTACTGAACTGTCTTAGAGACCCCGTACTGAGAGGGAGTACGGAACTGTCTTAGGAACCGTACTAAGGGGGAGTACTGAACTGTCTTAGGAGGAGTACTGAGGGGGAGTACTGAACTGTCTTAGAGACCGTACTGAGAGGGAGTACTGAACTGTCTTAGAGACCCCGTACTGAGAGGGAGTACTGAACTGTCTTAGGAACTGTACTGAGAGCGAGTACTGAACTGTCTTAGGAACCGTACTGAGAGGGAGTACTGAACTGTCTTAGAGACCCCGTACTGAGAGGGAGTACGGAACTGTCTTAGAGACCCCGTACTGAGAGGGAGTACTGAACTGTCTTAGAGACCGTACTGAGAGGGAGTGCTGAACTGTCTTAGAGAGCCTGTACTGAGAGGGAGTACTGAACTGTCTTAGGAACCGTACTGAGAGGGAGTACTGAACTGTCTTAGAGAGCCTGTACTGAGAGGGAGTACTGAACTGTCTTAGAGACCCCGTACTGAGAGGGAGTACTGAACTGTCTTAGAGACCGTACTGAGAGGGAGTACTGAACTGTCTTAGAGACCGTACTGAGGGGGAGTGCTGAACTGTCTTAGAGAGCCTGTACTGAGAGGGAGTACTGAACTGTCTTAGGAACCGTAATGAGAGGGAGTACTGAACTGTCTTAGGAACTGTACTGAGGGGGAGTACTGAACTGTCTTAGGAACTGTACTGAGGGGGAGTGCTGAACTGTCTTAGGAACTGTACTGAGGGGGAGTGCTGAACTGTCTTAGGAACTGTACTGAGGGGGAGTACTGAACTGTCTTAGGAACTGTACTGAGGGGGAGTGCTGAACTGTCTTAGAGACCCCGTACTGAGAGGGAGTACTGAACTGTCTTAGAGACCCCGTACTGAGGGGGAGTACAGAACTGTCTTAGGAACTGTACTGAGAGGGAGTACAGAACTGTCTTAGGAACTGTACTGGGGGGGGAGTACTGAACTGTCTTAGAGACCCCGTACTGAGAGGGAGTACGGAACTGTCTTAGAGACCCCGTACTGAGGGGGAGTACAGAACTGTCTTAGGAACTGTACTGAGGGGGAGTACAGAACTGTCTTAGGAACTGTACTGGGGGGGAGTACTGAACTGTCTTAGAGACCCCGTACTGAGAGGGAGTACTGAACTGTCTTAGAGACCCCGTACTGAGGGGGAGTACAGAACTGTCTTAGGAACTGTACTGGGGGGGAGTACTGAACTGTCTTAGAGACCCCGTACTGAGAGGGAGTACTGAACTGTCTTAGAGACCCCGTACTGAGGGGGAGTACAGAACTGTCTTAGGAACTGTACTGAGAGGGAGTACAGAACTGTCTTAGGAACTGTACTGGGGGGGAGTACTGAACTGTCTTAGAGACCCCGTACTGAGAGGGAGTACTGAACTGTCTTAGAGACCCCGTACTGAGGGGGAGTACAGAACTGTCTTAGGAACTGTACTGAGAGGGAGTACAGAACTGTCTTAGGAACTGTACTGGGGGGGAGTACTGAACTGTCTTAGAGACCCCGTACTGAGGGGGAGTACAGAACTGTCTTAGGAACTGTACTGGGGGGGAGTACTGAACTGTCTTAGGAACTGTACTGAGGGGGAGTACTGAACTGTCTTAGAGACCCCGTACTGAGAGGGAGTACGGAACTGTCTTAGAGACCGTACTGAGAGGGAGTACTGAACTGTCTTAGAGACCCCGTACTGAGAGGGAGTACTGAACTGTCTTAGAGACCGTACTGAGAGGGAGTACTGAACTGTCTTAGAGACCCCGTACTGAGAGGGAGTACTGAACTGTCTTAGGAACCGTACTAAGAGGGAGTACTGAACTGTCTTAGAGACCCCGTACTGAGAGGGAGTACGGAACTGTCTTAGAGACCCTGTACTGAGAGGGAGTACTGAACTGTCTTAGAGACCCCGTACTGAAAGGGAGTACTGAACTGTCTTAGAGATCGTACTGAGAGGGAGTACTGAACTGTCTTAGGCGAGAGTGCCGCACTGTCTTGGCACCGTAGCGAGAGTGTGCCGCACTGCTGAAGTTGCCATGCCAAGAGTGCCGCACTGTCATTGCGCCCAACTGAAAGAGTGCCGCACCGCCTTGCCACCGTGCCTGCTCATTTATTTCAGTGTTGTTTGTGGGATCTTGCTGTGCACAAATTAGCTGCTGTATTGCCCATATTATAACACTGAGCACCTTCCATTGGAGTTCAGATTTAAACATTTACCTGGCATGGAGATAATTAGTTTCTTTAATTGTGTTGCCAAAACACGTTTTGCTTTTGGAAATGAGGACTGAACTGTTTGCAAAATCGATGTGCTTAATCGGCCCAGATGTCTTTTGAACGCCTTGAATCGCCAGGGAGTTTTCTCATGAGAAAAGATGAGGGGAGTTAAACCGGTAATGTACTGTGTACAGGCAACCTGTTCTGTACGTTACACCGCTATCCCTCTTTCCATTACAGAGATAGACTTCAACTTGAGGTGGTTTCTCAAAGGTTTGCTACCAGCAGTGGTGTTGCTTTCTCTGGCTCAATCAAATCTTCTGTTTTTCTTTCTGTAAAGGACTGGTACACTTCATTTTACGCTGGCAGGGGAGTCACTGGCAATTGTGACTCTGCCAGTCACAAGCTGTCATGTGGAATTTAAACAAAAATAAGCATCGAAGAGTTGACATGCTAAAATGGTGCTCCTCTACACTCCATCTGGACTATCATTTCTAATTTGGCAGGGCTAATGGGAGTGGAAAAATGCAGTCTGGCCACATTTAGTCAGTGTGTGGTACGACTAAACTGGATGTAGTGCTGTTGTGCTAGTAGTTACTGGCTTGCCTCTATGTTAAAGACCTATTTTATGCCATTTTTGTGTACAAGTTGTTGAGGTTGGCAGGGCAGATTGAGGAAGTGGCTATCAAAGCATTTTGGATCCTTGGCTCACGGTGGCACAGTGGTTAGCACTGCTGCCTCACAGCGCCAGGGACCCGGGTCCCATTCCCGGCTTGGGTCACTGTCTGTGCGGAGTCTGCACATTCTCCCCCGTGTCTGCGTGGGTTTCCTCCGGGTGCTCCGGTTTCCTCCCACACTCCAAAGATGTGCAGGTTAGGTTGAAACGCCACACTAAATTGTCCCTTAGTGTCAGGGGGACTGGCTAGGATATATACATGGGGTTATGGGGACAGGTGGGGATTGTGGCTGGTGCAAGGTCGATGGGCCAAATGGCCCCCTCCTGCACTGTAGGGATTCTGTTGATTCTGTGCAGTATCCATTCTATGAAAACCTACATTTGCCTGATGGAATAGTCGGTAAATGTGCCACCAGATCTACTACCAGGTCCCAATTTTAATCATAGAAACATAAAAGCTAAGAGAAGGAGGAGGCCATTCGGCCCTTCGAGCCTGCTCCGCCATTCATCACGATCATGGCTGATCATCCAACTCAATAGCCTAATCCCGCTTTCTCCCCATAACCTTTGATCCCATTCGCCCCAAGTGCTATATCCAGCCACCTCTTGAATACATTCAATGTTTTGGCATCAACTACTTCCTGTGGTAATGAATTCCACAGGCTCACCACTCTTTGGGTGAAGAAATGTCTCCTCACCTCCGTCCTAAATGGTCTACCCCGAATCCTCAGACTGTGACCCCTGGTTCTGGACTCCCCCACCATCGGGAACATCCTCCCTGCATCTACCCTGTCTAGTCCTGTTAGAATTTTATAAGTCTCTATGAGCTCCCCCCTCATTCGTCTGAACTCCAGCAAAAACAATCCTAACCAAGTAAATCTCTCCTCATACATCAGTCCCGCCGTCCCCGGAATCAGCCTGGTAAACCTTCGCTGCACTCCCTTGAGAGCAAGAACATCCTTCCTCAGAAAAGGAGACCAAAACTGCACACAATACACTAGGTGTGGCCTCACCAAGGCCCTGCATAATTGCAACAACACATCCCTGCTCCTGTACTCGAAACCTCTCGCAATGAAGGCCAACATACCATTTGCCTTCTTTACCGCCTGCTGCACCTGCATGCTTACCTTCAGCGACTGGTGCACAAGGACACCCAGGTCCCACTGCACACTCCCCTCTCCCAATTTACAGCCATTCAGGTAGTAATCTGCCTTCTTGTTTTTGCTTCCAAAGTGAATAGCCTCGCATTTATTCAAATTATACTGTATCTGCCATTGATTAGCCCACTCACCCAACCTGTCCAGATCATTCTGAAGGATCTCAGCATCCTCGTCACCGTTCACTTTCCCACCAATTTGGTATCATCTGCAAACTTTGAGATGTTACATTTTGTACCCTCATCCAAATCATTAATATATATTGTGAATAGCTGGGGTCCCAGCACCGATCCCTGTGGCATCCCACTAGCTACTGCCTGCCAACTTGAAAAGGACCCTACTCTTTGTTTCCCCTCTGCCAACCAGTTTTCTATCCATCTCAATACACTTCCCCCAATCCCATGCACTTTAATCTTGCACGATAATCTCTTACGCGGGACTTTGTCAAACGCTTTCTGAAAGTCCAAATATACCACATCGACTGGCTCCCCCTTGTCAATTCTGATAGTTACATCTTCAAAGAATTCCAACAGATTTGTCAAGCATGATTTCCCCTTCATAAATCCATGCTGACTGTGTCTGATCCTCCCACTGCTTTCTAAGTGTCCCGCTATCAAGTCCTTGATAATGGATTCGAGAATTTTCCGCACTACCGATGTTAGGCTTACTGGCCTATAATTCCCTGTTTTCTCTCTACCTCCCTTTCTGAATATTAATATTTGAATATTAAAAACCTCAATTTTGTCCAGAACCGCCTGAGTCAGCAACGGGTTCAGTAGAGGGCTAACCAGTTAGAGTTTCCACTTCTGATTTCCATCCGTGAATGGCTTTGGAAGTCTCTTGAGGAGGGAATCGGGCTTGCTGTAATGAACACTTGAACAAGTCCTGGTTGCAAATGAAGTTAGGCAGCGGAATGTCCTTTCTGTGCTATGTTGGGTCCACAATTTAGTTTGATTGAGGAATTAACCACAAGTGGCAGAGCTAAGCAGGGGTTTTGTCCATTCACATTTTTAGCAATCAGCAGAAATGACCAGAGAATGACAACTGTTTAAAAATACAATAAAGAAATGGAATATTAGTTGCGAATTGTGTGTAACAAATGATATTCTCTCTCGCAGAAAACGTTTACTCCCAACATCATCAGCAGGAAGGTTAAGGAAGAGTGAGTATCTGTTTGCTGCCAGGAATTTGTGACGCGTCTTTGGGCTAATTATGTAATGGCGGCCGCTGAGCGGTGGGCGAGAGTTGGGAGGGCTGTTTCAGTACGCAGGGCTTCCAGTTGCTGAGCACCTGGGCCCCACCGTCACTTACAGGGACAGGCAATGAATCATCCTCCTATACCCGTCCCTTCTGTGTGCCTCACTTTCCTTGGGGACTGGTGGTTTCCCATTCCCAGTGCCATTTTGCCTAAAAACCAGAGAAGACTGAGGGGCGACCTGATCGAGGTGTACAAGAATATGAGGGACAGGAACAGGGTGGATAGGGAGCAGTTGTTCCCCTTAGTTGAAGGGTCAGTCACAAGGGGGGGCCTTGGTTCAAGGTGAGGGGCAGGAGGTTTAGGGGGGATATGAGGGAAAACATTTTTTTACTCCGAGAGGGTGGTGACGTTCTGGAATGTGCTTCCTGGGAGGGTGGTGGAGGCCTCACATCCTTTAAAAAGTATCTGGATGAGCACTTGGCACGTCATAACATTCAGGGCTATGGGCCAAGTGCTGGTAGATGAGATTAGGTAGGAGTTCAGGTGTTTCTAATGTGTCGGTGCAGATTCGATGGGCCAAAAGGCCTCTTCTGCACTGTATGATTCTTGGGAAAAGGCTAATTTGCACATTTTTGAACCAAGTTGGAAGAAGTGGTTATGCAAAATTGGAGAGTGTGTGCAGTTCAGGCTCCGAATTCACAAGGCCTACAGCAATGAAATATTGACTGCATCTGTACACCTTGTGTGTTCCCAAATGTCCTCCTGCCTAACTCAGCTTTGATAATCTTTACTTTGTAAATGTGCCAATTTCTGCATTTCGGCCAATAGACTAACTTGTGTTCTGGCACAGCGTAACGCTGGATGTGTGAGAGATTTTCAGCTCTGTCTGCTTGGAATGCAAGCAGGACCCAGCAGCATTATTCTCAGCGGGGTTGGGGAGGATGGGATGGGATGGGATGGTGGGGGGGATGAGAGGCTGGACGGGTGGAGGTGGCAATGTGCGGAGGGAGCACTTTTTGAGCTGGCTAACACTGGTTAAATACTGGGCGGCATGGCGACACAGTGGTTAGCTGCCTCACAGCAGCAGGGACCCGGGTTCGATTCGTGGCTTGAGTCACTGTCTGTGTGGAGTCTGCACGTTCTCCCCGTGTCTGCGTGGGTTTCCTCCGGGTGCTCTGATTTGCCCCCACAGTCTAAAGATGTGCAGGTTAGGTGGATTGGCCATGCTAAATTGTCCCTTAGTGTCCAAAAATGTGCGGGTTCGGTGGATTGGCCATGCTAAATTGCCCCTGAGTGTCCAGAGATGTGCAGGTTAGGTGGATTGGTCATGCTAAATTGCCCCTTTGTGTCCAAAAATGTGCAGGTTAGATAGATTGGCCATGCTAAATTGTCCCTTAGTGTCCAAAGATGTGTAGGTTATTGGATTGGCCATGCTAAATTGTCCCTTAGTGTCTAAAGATGTGTAGGTTAGGTGGATTGGCCATGCTAAATTGCCCCTTTGTGTCCAGAAATGTGCGGGTTAGGTGGATTGGCCATGCTAAATTGTCCCTTAGTGTCCAAAGATGTGCAGGTTAGGTGGATTGGCCATGCCAAATTGCCCCTTAGTGTCAGGAGGACTAGCTAGGGTAAATGCATGAGGATAGGGCCTGGGTGGGATTATGGTCGGTGCAGACTCGATGGGCTGACTGGCCTCCTTCTGCACTGTAGGGATTCTATGATGTATGTATCTACTGTTGGGGAGAGGGCTGTCACTGACGGAGTCAGGGTGAGGGGGCGAGTTCAGAGGGTTCAGAGCACAGTTGGCCTGCGTAATGTGCGATGTATTCCTGCGGGCCGACCCAGTGAGGGTGTGGGGAAGTTGAAGTTCGTGTCGGGGTGAGATCAGTACGAGTGTTGAATGCCTTTGGCTTCCACAGTTTCCTGCTGTGTTCATTCCTCTGCTGCATCAGTTGGTTTCACATGAAAGGACACAGAAGCTAGTCCCACAGCGCAGTGGGCGGCTTGAAAGGTGAGCAAACACGTCTTGCCAACCTACTCACCGACGTCACATTTCGAGCTGAAGATGTTTTGAGTTGCTGACCAACAGAACTCACTTGCATCGTGTGCAACAGGTTTTTATCCCCACCTCCCCCCTCTTAAATTTTCTTTCTCTTGCAGACCCAAGGAGGAAGATGCTTCTCAGAGAAAAGAGAAGAAAGAACGAGACAGAGATCGCCAGAGAGATGCACGGGGAAGGGGTCGAGGCAGACCCGAGACCATTCAATCCCACTCCATCTTTGAGCAGGGCCCCGCTGAAATGATGAAGAAAAGAGGTGAGACACGGCGGGGATACTTGCCCATAGAATAGGATCGCCACAGTGCAGAAGGAGGCCATTCAGCCCATTGAATCTGCACCAATCACAATGCCACCCAATTCAAAATGCACTGCAGGAACTCACCAAGGCTCCTTCGACAGCACCTTTCAAACCCGCCACCTCGACCATCTCGAAGCACAAGGGCAGCAGATGTCTAAGAACTCCGCCACCTGGAAGTTCGCCCCCGCAAGTCTCTCACCAGCCTGACTTGGAAATATATTGGCCGTCCCTTCACTGTTGTTGGGCCAAAATCCTAGCCCTATTCCCATAACCCCACATACTTACCCTGCTAACTCCCCCTGACACTAAGGGGTAAACCACTTAACCTGCACATCTTTGGACACCTGGTGTCCTAAACTCTCATGTCTTTCCCGCTTCTATTCATAACAACATGCAGTACGGAAGCGTGGGCAGGGCCATTTGGCCCATCCACTGGGGCTGGCTCTTACATAGGATCATACAGTGCTGAAGAGGCCCTTCGAGTCTGCACCGACAGGCGAGAAACACCTGACCTCCCAACTAATCCCCTTTCCCAGCACTTGGCCTTGAATGTTATGGCGTGCCAATTGCTCATCCGAGTGCTACTTAAAGGATGTGAGGCAGCCCGCCTCCACCACCCTCCCAGGCATTCCCGACTGTCAGAGAGCAATCCAGTTAATCCCACTCCCCTTTTGCATATCTCTACAGCTTTGTCTCCTTCCAACTATGTACTCCAATGGGACCACATCCCAAAAACTTACCCGCTCATTTGATCTAAAGAATCACCCTCAATTCGTCCCCTCAGTCATTGGATACAGCTTCCCTTTATTCACTCAATTTAAATACTTCATGCTTTTGTAATTTTGTTTTTATTCATTCGAGGGTGTCGCTGGCTGATCAGCATTTACTGCCCATCCCTAGTTGCCCCTTGAGAAGGTGGTGGTGAGCCGCCATCTTGAATCGCTGCAGTCCACGTGCTGTGGGTTGACCCACAATGCCGCTAGGGAGGGATTTTGACCCAGTGACTGTGAAGGAACGGCCAATATATTTCCAAGTCAGGATGGTGAGTGGCTCGGAGGGGAACTTGCAGGTGGTGGTGTTCCCCATGTGCCTGCTGCCCTTGTCTTTCTAGATGGTAGAGGGCGTGGGTTTGGAAGGTGCTGTCTAAGGATGAGTTGCTGCAGTGAATCTTGTAGATGGTCCACACTGCTGCTACTGAGCGTCGGTGGTGGAGGGAGTGAGTGTTTGTGGATGGGGTGCCAATCAAGCGGGGCTGCTTTGTCCTGGATGGTGTCGAGCTTCTTGAGTGTTGTTGGAGCCGCACCCATCCAGGCAAGGGGGGAGTATTCCATCACACTCCTGACTTGTACTTTGTAAATGGTGGACAGGCTTTGGGGGAGTCAGGAGGTGTCACTCTCTGCAGGATTCCCAGCCTCTAACCTGCTCTGGTAGCCACAGTAATTATATGGTTGGCTCCAGTTCATTTTCTGGTCAATAGTGACCCCCAGGATGTTGATAGCGGGAGATTAGTGATGATAACCACAGAAGCTTATGTGCGTACACTGCAAGGCAGTACAGAGACCGGCTGTTGGCTACCATTTAAATCTTATTTTTCTTGGGATTCTGCGAGCTGTGGCATTATGGCCACATGTCTGACCTTTACATGGGATTGGCATCAAATTGAAGAATGTAACAATGAAAATTGACTTGGGTGTGCTGTGGATTGTGGCACTGGAATGGGACAGGGTAGATTTGGGTGTTGGGCACCGCTGAAAGTGACTTGGACTCGGAGACAGAGATGTGATTTAATTTTATTTTCACCTATTGTTTAGTTTTTTTTTTCTTGTTGGACCTGGATGTCTCTGCTGCCAAAAGACCAGGCTGGCTTTCCACATCTCTTGCGCTGTGTGAGGCTGGAGCAGAATGTGACCATTTATTTCTCCTCCATTCTTAGACGCTGCAGCTCTGATTCTGCTCCTCCCCGGCAGCGGTACTCAGGAATGAATTGTAACAGAGCGAGGAGGAACAGCCTCCCTCACTCGATGGTGCTGAGCATTCGCCTCTCGTCCCTTTTACCTTATTTTTTAATTCATTTACGGGGGGGTGGGCATTGCTGGCAGGACTAGCATTTATTGCCCATCCCTACCTGCCCTCCATTTCAGAGGGCATTTGCGAGTCGGCCACATTGCTCTGGAGTCACATGTAGGCCAGACCGGGTAAGGACGGCAGATTTCCTTCCCTAAAGGACATTAGTGACCCAGATGGGTTTTTCCGACAATCCACAATGGCATCATGGTCATCATTAGACCTTTAATTCCATCTGCCTTGGCGGGATTTGAACCCAGGTCCCCAGGTCTTGTTCTGGCTCTCTGGACGACTAGTCCAGTGACAATACCCCTGTGCCACCATCTCGTCAACCTCCATAACATTAAGTTGTGATTTTGCCCTTATACTGCCCCAGTTTCTTCATGTGTATCTCGAATCAACATTCGTGACTGTTATAGAAATCATAGAAATCATAGAATCCCTACAGTGCAGAAGGAGGCCATTCGGCCCATCGAGTCTGCACCGACCACAATCTCACCCAGGCCCTACCCCCACATATTTACCCACTAATCCCTCTAACCTACGCATCTCAGGACTCTAAGGGGCAATTTTTAACCTGGCCAATCAACCTAACCCGCACATCTTTGGACTGTGGGAAGAAACCGGAGCACCCGGAGGAAACCCACGCAGACACGAGGAGAATGTGCAAACTCCACACAGACAGTGACCCGAGCCGGGAATCGAACCCGGGACCCTGGAGCTGTGAAGCAGCAGTGCTAACCACTGTGCTACCGTGCCGCATTATAATAAAAGCAAAATCCTGGGGATGCTGGAAATCTGAAACAAAAACTGAAAAGTGCTGGAAAATCTCAGCAGGTCTGACAGCGTCTGTGGAGAGAGAGCAGATGACCCTTTGTCAGAGCTCTGCTGAGATTTTCCAGCATTTTTCTGTCTTTGATTCGTGACTGTTACCTGGATCTTTAAAGACCGTTTGGGTGAAGTTTTTAATCATTGATCAGGCTTTCAAGAATGGTTTGTACTTGAATTCATGGAGCATTCCCTCCGCACCGTGGAGAGGGAGCAAGTGCCCACTATCCTGTACGGTACTGCTGTGGGACACCACGAAGGGAAGGGGGGGTAGAACATTTCAGGGAAGCGTCATCCAGGATTTTGTATTCCCCCCCCACCTTGCCTTTGGGTGGCGTTGAGGGAAGTATGGAAGGAGTTAATTGTCAGCAGTCGTGGCCACCGATAGTAAGGTAATGCTAAAGGCAACTTACTGCCGCTGTCACCGCCCCCTCTTCCAATAAACTGCACGTGCTGAGGGCATTTTAGAAACATAGAAAAACTACAGCACAAAACAGGCCCTTCGGCCCACAAGTTGTGCCGAACATATCCCTACCTTCTAGGCCTACCTATAACCCTCTATCCTATTAAGCTCCATGTACTCATCCAGGAGTCTCTTAAAAGACCCTGTTGAGTTCGCCTCCACCACCACTGACGGCAGCCGATTCCACTCACCCACCACCCTCTGTGTGAAACACTTCCCCCTAATTTTAAATTATTCCAATGTGTTGAACATGTTGACTTGTTATCGATTGTCCAGCTGTTGTACTGATATTGATACTGATATTCGCAATGTGGCATCTTTTTATGTATTATTCATATATTGATTGGATTTGATTTATTATTGTCACATGTATTAGTATACAGTGAAAAGTATTGTTTCTTGCGCGCTATACAGACAAAGCATACCGTTCATAGAGTACATCGGGGAGAAAGAAAGGAGAGGGTGCAGAATGTAGTGTTACAGTCATATCTAGGGTGTAGAGAAAGATCAACTTAAAAGAAGGTAGGGTCCATTCAAAAGTCTGATGGCAGCAGGGAAGAAGCTGTTCTTGAGTCGGTTGATACGTGACCTCAGACTTTTGCATCTTTTTCCCGATGGAAGAAGGTGGAAGAGAGAATGTCCAGGATGCGTGGGGTCCTTAATTATATTTTAATTATATTATAGAAACATAGAAAAACTACAGCACAAACAGGCCCTTCGGCCCACAAGTTGTGCCGAACACATCCCTACCTTCTAGACCTACCTATAACCCTCCATCCTATTAAGCTCCATGTACTCATCCAGGAGTCTCTTCAAAGACCCTATTGAGTTCGCCTCCACCACCACTGACGGCAGTCGATTCCACTCGCCCACCACCCTCCGTGTGAAAAACTTACCCCTAACATCTCCCCTGTACCTACCCCCCAGCACCTTAAACCTGTGTCCTCTCGTAGCAGACATTTCCACCCTGGGAGAAAGCCTCTGAGAGTCCACCCGATCTATGCCTCTCAACATCTTATACACCTCTATTAGGTCTCCTCTCATCCTTCGTCTCTCCAAGGAGAAAAGACCGAGCTCCCGCAGCCTATCCTCATGAGGCATGCCACTCAATCCAGGCAACATCCTTGTAAATCTCCTCTGCACCCTTTCAATCTTTTCCACATCCTTCCTGTAATGAGGCGACCAGAACTGAGCACAGTACTCCAAGTGGGGTCTGACGAGGGTCTTATGTTATTTATAATATATTATGCCTATATTTTAATATATTTTTACAGCTGGTTGGGATTCCTCCGTGGACATGAAGGACTTTGGAACGTCTCCGATTATTAACATAAAGAAGGAGAAGCGCGAATCGGAGGAGGAAACCAAACAGATTCTCCGCATGCTGGACCGTGACGATGTAAGCAGTGGCTGAGGGATGCTTTGCAATGCCCTAGATGGGGTTGGAGGGGGGGGCTTAGATACTGAGGTGGGACGTGTGTGTACGATGGGAGGGGGGGATGGGGATGGGGGGTTGTTGGAATGGAAGGTTCATTTGAAGGACAAAGGTGAAGTGTGAGTGTGTCTCATTGGCAGCGGAGATGGGGTTGGAGGGGGTCCATGATTGGTTCCCAAACTGTACCGAATTAACTAATCTCTTCCTCAGCAGTTGACCTTTCACCCTTGCAATCGGGAAGGCAACACTGAGCTCAGGATTAAGAGTTTTGTGTGTCTATCTAATGATATCCCCCCCCCATCTTCCATTGCTCCCCCTTCCTGGGCGTGCATGTGTGGATGCCAGTGGAAAGCTGACCTCTCGTGCCCCATTGTTGCAATATCTTGTTGACGGTTCATTATTGAGTCCCTCGCTTAGACAAGACACAGCAAGCGGGCCAGGAGAGCCACATTTGGCGCAGTGGTTAGCACTGCTGCCGCACAGCGCCAGCTATGGGGCGGCACGGTGGCACTGCTACTTCACAATACCAAGGGCCTGAGCTCATCCAGGCCTCGGGTCACTGCCTCTGTGGAGCCTGCACGTTCTCCCCATGTCTGCGTGGGTTTCCTCCTGGTGCTCCAGTTTCCTCCCACAGTCCAAAGATATGCAGGTTCGGCCATGGTAGGGTAAATGTGTGGGGTTACTGAAATGGGGCCTGGGTGGGATTGTGGTCAGTGCAGACTTGATGGACCGAATGGCCTCCTTCTGCACTGTAGCGATTCTATGATGGGAGAGGGAGCTTGTGTGTTTCAAAAGGGACGGTTTGGAGTCATCATAGAAACCCTACAGTGCAGAAGGAGGCCATTCGGCCCATTGAGTGCACCGACCACAATCCCACCCAGGCCTTATCCCCAAAATCCCACATATTTATCCTAACTAATCCCCTGACACTTAGAGGCAATTTATCATGGCCAATCCACCTAACCTCATCTTTGGACTGTGGGAGGAAACCGGAGCACCCGGAGGAAACCCACGCAGACACAGGGGGAACGTGCAAACTCCACACAGACAGTGACCCGAGCCGGGAATCGAACCCGGGTCCCTGGTGCTGTGAGGCAGCAGTGCTAACCCACTGTGCCACCCTAGAGAAGTTCCAGGGCTTGGTGTCGAGACTACTTTAGATCAATAACTTGGTTTCAGAAACCCTGTGCAAACCCAGTTGGGTATAATATGAAATTTTATAAAACCCTTATAAACTGAATTCCCTTTCTACCTGAGCCATTCAGAGTTCATTTATGTGTTTTTCATTTTGCCCGCCTAAATGAAACATTGTGTGCCTGTTGCACTGAGTGTTTTTCTTTGTGTCCATGTACGACTTGTGCAGTTTATTGACGACCCTGGTCTGAAAAATGATGCCCGGAACATGCCTGTCCAGCTGCCCCTGGCACAGTCGGGCTGGCTCTTCAAGGAGGAGATGGAGGACGAGGAGATGAAACCTGCAGTGTTGGGAAAGGAGGAGAAGATGGAGGTGGATCTCTCCTCTGTGAAAGGTGAGTGTGACCACACAGCCTGGTGCTGGTGCAGGGTGAATGGATGAAGATATTTCAAGGCAACAACTGAAATGATTTGATTTGATTTATTATTGTCACATGTATTGGGATACAGTGAAAAGTATTGTTTGATTTATTATTGTCACATGTATTGGGATACAGTGAAAAGTATTGTTTCTTGCGCGCTCTGCAGACAAAATATTCCACTCAAAGTACATAGAGAAGGAAAGGAGGGGGTGCAGAATGTAGTGTTACAGTCACAGCTAGGGTGTAGAGAAAGATCAACTTAATATTTGATTTGATTTACTATTGTCACATGTATTCGTATACAGTGAAAAATATTGTTTCTTGCGCGCTATACAGACAAAGCATAGAGAAGGTTCATAGAGAAGGATGGAAAACGCAGAACGTAGTGTTACAGTCACAGCTAGGGTGTAGAGAAGGATCAGCTTAATATAAGGTAGGTCCATTCAAAAGTCTGATGGCAGCAGGGAAGAAGCTGTTCTTGAGTCGGTTGGTACGTGACCTCAGACTTTTGTATCTTTCTCCTGACGGAAGAAGGTGGAAGAGAGAATGTCTGGGGTGCGTGGGGTCCTTAATTATGCTGGCTGCTTTTCCGAGGCAGCGGGAAGTGTAGACAGAGTCAATGGACGGGAGGCTGGTTTGCGTGATGGATTGGGCTACATTCACAACCTTTTGTACTTCCTTGCGGTCATGGGCAGAGCAGGTGCCATACCAAGCTGTGATACAACCAGAAAGAATGCTTTCTATGGTGCATCTGTAAAAATTGGTAAGCGTCATAGCGGACATGCCAAATTTCCTTAGTCTTCTGAGAAAGTAGAGATGTTGGTGGGCTTTCTTAACTATTGTGTCGGCATGGGGGGACCAGGACAGGTTGTTGGTGATCTGGGCATCTAAAAACATGAAGCTCTCGACCATTTCTGCTTCGTCCCCGTTGATATAGACAGGGGCATGTTCTCCACTACGCTTCCAGAAGTCAATGACAATCTCATTCGTTTTGTTGACATTGAGGGAGAGAATATTGTCATCGTACCAGTTCCCCTGATTCTCCATCTCTTTCCTGTACTCTGTCTCGTCACTGTTTGAGATCCGACCCACTACGGTGGTGTCATCAGCAATATGGGATAGTTTCTTAGGCGCTGTTAATAAAGCATGCATCGGTTTGGAAAATCAGTCTCACTGTTCATCTGGGAGCACGCTGTGTTAAATGGGAGCTGTCATTCTTGTCTAGAATGTGAGGTGTTGGTTGTATCAGTTCAGTGATAATGGCGGGGGTGGAAGAGTCATTCAGAATTCAGTCATTCAGAGTTGTTAAATAGCTTTATGATCAAAATGAGTGAGCCTGAAGTGTTGGGACATTTGGTGGAGACAGTCAGGCTCAACTGTAATGCCAACCTCCCACACGTAAGAGGAAAGACTCGCACAACATTGGAACGTGTCACAGAATCATAGAATGGTTACAGCACATAGGATCACAGAATACTACAGTGCAGAAGAGGCCCTTTGGCCCATCGAGTCTGCACCAACGCATGAGAGGCCCTGACCTGCCCACCTAATCCCATTTGCCAGCACTAGGCCCAAAGCCTTGAATGTTATGACGTGCCAAGTACTCATCCAGGTACTTTTTAAAGGATGTGAGGCATCCCGCCTCCACCACCCTCCCAGGCAGCGCATTCCAGACCATCACCACCCTCTGGGTAAAAAAGCTTCCCTCACTTTTAACTTGTGTCCCCTCGTAACTGACCCTTCAACTAAGGGGAACAGCTGCTCCCTATCCACCCTGTCCATGCCCCTCATAATCTTGTACACCTCGATCCAGTCGCCCCTCAGTCTTCTCTGCTCCAGAGAGAACAATCCAAGCCTATCCAACCTCTCTTCATAACTTAAATGCTCCGTCCCAGGCAGCATCCTGGTGAATCTCCTCTGCACCTCCTCCAGTGCAATCACGTCCTTCCTATAATGTGGTGACCAGAACTGCACACAGTGCTCCAGCTGTGGCCTCACTAAAGTTCTATACAACTCCATCATGACCTCTTTACTGTTGTAATCTATACCCCGATTGGTAAAGGCGAGTGTGCCATAACGGGGCTATTTGGCCCATTGCGTCTGTGCTGGCTCTCTGAAGCAGCACTTTACCTAGTTACAACCATGCAATAGAATCCTTACAGTGCAGAGGGAGGCTGCACCAACCAGTTTGTAGTCAATGGACCTCTTAGCCCTGGGGTCGTGGTCTCAAACCCCACACTGGCTGATGAGTTTTTATTGAATATTTTATTTAAGGAGGTACAACATTGTACTTAAATAACACAGCAAGGAACTTTTGGACGAGGTAATTAGGATTCTGTTCCTTGGCAGAAATGTATGAAATATAGCTGACGCATTCACTGAAAAACAACTGGATTTGGAAGCTAGGGAAGCAGTTATTGTTGCTGGAACTGGCACTACTTTCTCATTGGCAGCTTCTGCTCTTACTCTGTCACGGTTTTGCTGCCCTGGTCTTCATTTTGAGGCACACCCTTGGAGAATGCACCAGATGCAAGGCCAACTCCTGTATCACTGAGATTGTGTCTGAGCATGTGCTGGAAGTGCTCCCTCTAGTGTTTCAGCACACATAAATAAACACAACCACATTGAATCATAGAATCCCTCCAGAAGGAGGCCGTTCGGCCCATCAGGTCTGCACCAACCACCATCCCACCCAGGCCCTATTCCTGTAACCCCACGTATTTACCCTGCTAATCCCCCCTCACACTAGCGTCAATTTAGCATGGCCAGTCAGAGGTTTACAGCATGGAAACAGGCCCTTCAGCCCAACTTGTCCATGCCACCCTTTTTAAACGCCTAAGCTAGTCCCAATTGCCCGCATATTTCTCTATACCCATGTTACTACCTAAATGCTTTTTAAAAGATAAAATTGTACCCGCCTCTACTACCCTCTCTGGCAGCTCGTTCCAGACACTCACCACCCTCGGTGTGAAAAAATTGTCCCTCAAGACCCTTTTGTATCTCTCCCCTCTCAAGTCCAACTCCAGGTACGTTATCTAGGCTGACACTCCCGCTGCAGTCCCGTGGGAGTGGCACACTGTCAGAGGCTCTGTCTTTCGGGGGTGAGATGTTAAACTGAGGGCCCCATCTGCCCTGTCGATGGACATAAAAGATCTGACTGCATTATTCGAAGAAAGGCAAGGGAACTCTCCCCAGTCTCCTGAGCCTGTGCCCTTTAGTTTTAGACTCCCCTACCTTTGGGAAAATATATTGACTATCTACCTTGTCTGTGCCCCTCATTATTTTCTAGACTTTCATAAGGTCACTTCTCAGCCTTCTACACTCCAGAGAAAAAAGTCCCAGTCTATCCAGCCTTTCCTTATAACTCAAACCATCAAGTCCCGGTTGCATCCTAGTCAATCTTTTCTGCACTCTTTCTAGTTTAATAATATCCTTTCGATAATAGGGTGACCAGAACTGTACACAGTATTCCAAGTGTGGCCTTACCAATGTCTTGTACAACTTCAACAAGACGTCCCAACTCCTGTATTCAATGTTCTGACCAGTCAAACCAAGCATGCTGAATGCAATCAACCTAACCCCCGCATCTTTGGACTCAGGAGACTGGGGAGAGTTCTCTTGCCTTTCTTCGAATAATGCAGTCAGATCTTTTATGTCCATCGAGAGGGCAGATGGGGCCCTCAGTTTAACATCTCACCCCCAAAAGACAGAGCCTCTGACAGTGTGCCACTCCCACGGGACTGCAGTGGGAGTGTCAGCCTAGATAACGTACCTGGAGTTGGACTTGAATCCACAGCCTCGTGACTCGAGAGGTGAGAGAGCAACTGTATGTAGTATCCTGGCAGTGCTTACTGTATGTAAAGTTGCTCAATTGCATGAAGTGTTTGAAGAGTAGCAGGCATCATTTGGAAAAGTAGTGTAAAGAACTGGATCTTTTTCCAATCCTCCCTGGAAGCAAAAACAAGAAGGCAGATTACTACCTGAATGGCTGTAAATTGGGAGAGGGGAGTGTGCAGCGGGACCTGGGTGTCCTTGTGCACCAGTCGCTTTAGGTAAGCATGCAGGTGCAGCAGGCGGGAAAGAAGGCAAATGGTATGTTGGCCTTCATTGTGAGAGGTTTTGAGTAAGGAGCAGGGATGTGTTGTTGCAATTATACACGGCCTTGGTGAGGCCACACCGAGAGTATTGTGTGCAGTTTTGGTCTCCTTTTCTGAGGAAGGATGTTCTTGCTCTCGAGGGAGTGCAGCGAAGGTTTACCAGGCTGATTCCGGGGATGGCAGGACTGATGTACGAGGAGAGATTGACGAGGTTAGGATTGTTTTCGTGGAGTTTAGACGAATGAGAGGGGATCTCATAGAGACTTATAAAATTCTAACAGGGTAGATGCAGGGAGGATGTTCCCGATGGTGGGGGGAGTCCAGAACCAGGGGTCACAGTCTGAGGATTCGGGGTAGACCATTTAGGACGGAGATGAGGAGCCATTTCTTCATCCAAAGAGTGGTGAGTCTGTGGAATTCATTACCACAGGAAGTAGTTGATGCCAAGACATTGAATGTATTCAAGAGGCGGCTGGATATAGCACTTGGGGTGAATGGGATCAAAGGTTATGGGGAGAAAGCAGGATTAGGCTGTTGAATTGGACGATCAGCCATGATCGTGATGAATGGTGGAGCAGGTTCGAAGGGCCGAATGGCCTCCTCCTGCTCCTATCTTCTATATTTCTATGTTTCCCTCCCTCCTATTTTCTAAATGGGGAAAGAATTCAGAAATCGGAAGTGCAAATGGACTTGGGAGTCCTACTTCAGGATTCTCTTAAGGTTAACTTGCAGATTGGTAGCAAGGGAAGCAAATGCAATGTTAGCATTCATTTTGAGAGTCTCACATAACAGACTACTATGTAAAGTTAAAGCACATGGGATTGCAGGTAATGTCCTGAGATGGATAGAAAGCTGGTTAGCAGTTAGGAAGCAAAGAGTTGGCATAAATGGGCCATTTTCTGATTGGCAGTCAGTGACTAGTGGGGTTCCGCAAGGATCTGTGCCAGGACCCCAACTATTCACATTATATATTAATGATTTTGAAAAGGGAACTGAAAGTATTATCTCCAAATTTTCAAATGATACAAAGTTGGGTGGGAGGGTGAGCTGAGAGGAGGATACAGAGATACAGGCTTAGTGGGTGGGCATATGCCTGGCAGATGCAGTATAATGTGGATAAATGGGAGGTTATCACTTTGGTAGCAATAATAGGAAGACAGATTATTATTTGAATGGGTGTAAATTGAGAGAGGCGGATACTCAGCGAGACCTTGGAGTCCTCGTGCATCAGTCGCTGAAAGTAAGCGCGCAGGTACAGCAGGCAGTAAAGAAGGCAAATGGTATGTTGGCCTTCAACGTGAAAGGATTTGAGTATAGGAATAGTGATGTTTTGCTGCAATTGTAGCATTATTGAAACTTGAAACTATTGAAACTTGAAATTATTGAAACTTGTTGGTGAGGCCACACCGGTTTGCAGTTTTGGTGTCCTTATCTGAGGAAGGATGTCCTTGCTATAGAGTGAGTACAGCGAAGGTTTACCAGGCTGATTCCTGGGATGACAGGTCTGTCATATGAGGAGAGACTAAGTGGGTTAGGATTATATTCACTGGAGTTTAGAAGAGTGAGAGGGGGAATCTCATAGAAACTTATAAAATTCTAACAGGGTTAGACAGGGTAGATTCAGAAAGAATGTTCCCAATGGTGGGGGAGTCCAGAACTAGGGGTCATTGTTAGAGGTTAAGGGGTAAACCTGTTAGAACTGAGGTGAGGAGAAATTTCTTCACCCAGAGGATGATGTGGAATTCATTACCACAGAAGGTAGTTGAGGCCAAAACGTTGACTGATTTCAAGAAGAAATTAGATTTCGCTCTTGGGGCTCGAGGGATCAAGGGATATGGGGGAAGGGGGGATCAGGATATTGAATTTGATGATTAGCCAAAATCAAAATGAATGGCAGAGCAGACTTGAAGGGTCGAATGGCCTCCTCCAGCTTCTAGTTTCTATGTGAGGACTAGAATACAAAAGCAGGGATGTACTGCTGAGGCTTCATAAGAGTCAGGTCAGACCACATTTGGAATATTAGGAGCAATTTTGGGCCCTGTATCTAAGGAAGGATGTGCTGGCCTTGGAAAGGGTCCAGAGGAAGTTCACAAGAATGATCCCGGGAATGAAAGGCTTGACATTTGAGGAACAGTTGAGGACTCTGGGTCTGTACTCCGATGGAGTTTCGAAGGATGAGGGCGGACCTTATTGAAACTTATAGAATACCGAAAGGCCTGAATAGAGTGGACGTGGGCAAGATGTTTCCATCAGTCAGAAAGACTCAGATCCGAGGGCACAGCCTCAGAGTAAAGGGACGACCCTTTAGAACCGAGATGAGGAGGAATTTCTTCAGCCGGAGGGTTTGGTGAATCTGTGGAACTCATTGCCACAGAGAGCTGTGGACGGCAGTCTAGTGAGTCCATTAAGACAGAGATAGATAGGTTCTTGATTGGTAAGGGGGCCAAAGGTTACAGAGAAAAGGCGGGAGAATGGGGTTGAGAATTTCTAATTGAATGGCGGAGCAGACTCAATGGGCCGAATGCCTAATTCTGCTCCTGTATCTTATGGTCTCCATTTCCACTGTGACAACTGAAGCAGTGCCTGCACTTGATCCATTGTTTGTGCATTAATCCCTGGAACATATAGTTACTCGCGCCTGTTGCTCTATTTTCAGTTAAGGATGAACCTGGAGTTGAAGGCTTTGCCAAAGAGACTCCGATATCGCAGAAGGCAAGCGCTGTGAAGAAGATCCCGACTGTTGCCAAGGATGTCTCTGTATCTGAGCTGCTGCAGGAACTGAGTGTGTGCAAAGATGATGAACTACTGTTCCTGCAACTCCCCGACACGCTGCCTGGCCAGGCTCCCACTCGTGACGAGAAGCCAATAAAAGCTGAGGTTCAGACTGAGGATGGCCAGACGGTGTTACTGAAGCAGGAGAAGACTCAGGTCCGTATCAGGGAGTCACTCGTGTCAGTCCCAGCTCACCACCATTTCCAAAACTAGGCAAATAACCCAGTTACTGAGGTTTGGAAATATACCAATCACAGCGCTGATAAAAGTAACCAGTGTTTAGGATACACGGGCTGGAATATAATCAAAAGATTCGGCATGGTTTATATATCAATTAACAAGAGTGAGTTACAGGTTGATATCTAGTTGAGGGTTTCAAGTCATGTATATATAGAACAACAAATACCCAGAAGTAAATTACAGGCTGGAGTCTAATTGAGGGGTTTGGGGTGGTTTATATATAGAATAACAGATACCCGGGAGTGAGTTACAGACTGGAATATAATCGAGGGGTTCGGGGTGGTTTCCATATAGAATAACAGATACCCGGGAGTGAGTTACAGACTGGAATCTAATCGAGGGGTTTGGGGTGGTTTATATATAGAATAACAGATACCCAGGAGTGAGTTACAGACTGGAATCTAATCGAGGGGTTCGGGGTGGTTTATATACAGAATAACAGATACCCGGGAGTGAGTTACAGACTGGAATCTAATCGAGGGGTTCGGGGTGGTTTCCATATAGAATAACAGATACCCGGGAGTGAGTTACAGACTGGAATCTAATCGAGGGGTTCGGGGTGGTTTATATATAGAATAACAGATACCCGGGAGTGAGTTACAGACTGGAATCTAATCGAGGGGTTCAGGATGGTTTATATACAGAATAACAGATACCTGCGAGTGAGTTACAGACTGGAATCTAATCGAGGGGTTCGGGGTGGTTTCTATATAGAATAACAGATACCCGGGAGTGAGTTACAGACTGGAATCTAATCGAGGGGTTCGGGGTGGTTTCCATATAGAATAACAGATACCCGGGAGTGAGTTACAGACTGGAATCTAATCGAGGGGTTTGAGGTGGTTTATATACAGAATAACAGATACCTGGGAGTGAGCTACAGACTGGAATCTAATCGAGGGGTTTGAGGTGGTTTATATATAGAATAACAGATACCCGGGAGTGAGTTACAGACTGGAATCTAATCGAGATGTTCAGGGTGGTTTATATATAGAATAACAGATACCCGGGAGTGAGTTACAGACTGGAATCTAATCGAGGGGTTTGGGATGGTTTATATATAGAATAACAGAAACCCAGGAGTGAGTTACAGACCGGAATGTAATCGAGGGGTTCGGGGTGGTTTATATATGGAATAACAGATACCCGGGAGTGAGTTACAGACTTGAATGTAATTGAGGGGTTCGGGGGGGTTTAAATATAGAATAACAGATATCCAGGAGTGAGTTACAGACTGGAATCTAATCGAGGGGTTCGGGGTGGTTTATATATAGAATAACAGATACCCGGCAGTGAGTTACAGACTTGAATGTAATTGAGGGGTTCGGGGGGGTTTAAATATAGAATAACAGATATCCAGGAGTGAGTTACAGACTGGAATCTAATCGAGGGGTTCGGGGTGGTTTATATATAGAATAACAGATACCCGGCAGTGAGTTACAGACTGGAACCTAATCAAGGGTTTCAGGTGGTTTATATATAGAATAACAGATACCCGGGAGTGAGTTACAGACTGGAATCTAATCGAGGGGTTCGAGGTGGTTTATATATAGAATAACAGATACTCGGGAGTGAGTTACAGACTGGAATCTAATCGAGGGGTTCGGGGTGGTTTATATCTAGAATAACAGATACCCGGGAGTGAGTTACAGACTGGAATCTAATCGAGGGGTTCAGGGGGGTTTATATATAGAATAACAGATACCCGGGAATGAGTTACAGACTGGAATCTAATCGAGGGGTTCAGGGTAGTTTATATACAGAATAACAGATACCCGGGCGTGAGTTACAGACTGGAATCTAATCGAGGGGTTCGGGGTGGTTTCTATATAGAATAATAGATACCCGGGAGTGAGTTACAGTCTGGAATCTAATCAAGGGGTTTAGGATGGTTCATATACAGAATAACAGATACCCGGGAGTGTATTCCAGACTGGAATCTAACTGCTGCGTTCAGGTAGTTTACATACAGAATAACGGAAAGCCAGGAGTGAGTTACAGACTGGTTTATATAAAGGGATGAGAGAGCCTGGGGAATGAATGTATTAAGTCATTTTAAAAGCACTTTCCATCACTTTGTAATTCAAATGAGTTTATTGCCCGTCTCATGATTATCCCTGGAATAGAAATGTAAGTGATATCTGGTGCTGGTGGAGACTGTTGCTGGCTTGTGTGGGTGACAATGCCTGAACAGTTAATGGGCTGGTCTCTAACCAGCCTGCGTGTGTGTCCGTCCTGCAGGAGCTGAAGCAAGCTGAGAATTCCTGCTCGCTGCTGGATTTAACGGAAGGTCAGATTGGGAAGCTGCTGATTCGAAAGTCAGGGAGAGTCCAGCTTGTCCTGGGGCAAGTCACCCTGGATGTTACTATGGGAACGACTTGTTCATTCCTCCAGGTATGTTCCGCACATTTTTCTCAGTGGGAAAGCCAGTTACTCTAATCCTTTCCCTTGGACGATCTCCCTAACCGGGTCCCTAACTCCAGCGAAAACAATCCTAACCTGGTCAATCTCTCATAGAAACCCTACAGTGCAGAAGGAGGCCATTCGGCCCATCGAGTCTGCACCGACCACAATCCCACCCAGGCCCTACCCCCACATATTTACCCGCTAATCCCTCTAAACTACGCATCGCAGGACTCTAAGGGGCAATTTTTAACCTGGCCAATCAACCTAACCCGCACATCTTTGGACTGTGGGAGGAAACCGGAACACCCGGAGGAAACCCACGCAGACACGAGGAGAATGTGCAAACTCCGCAGAGGCAGCAGTGACCCAAGCCAGGAATCGAACCCAGGTCCCTGGAGCTGTGAAGCAGCAGTGCTAACCACTGTGCTACCGTGCCGCCCAGGCTTTGCTACCGTGCCGCCCAGTCCCGCTCATACATCAGACCCGCCATCCCCGGAATCAGCCTGGGAAACCTTCGCTGCACTCCCTCGAGAGCAAGAACATCCTTCCTCAGAAAAGGAGACCAAAATTGCACACAATATTCTCGGTGTGGCCTCACCAAGCTCTCGACTTGGTTATTCTCTACGCATCCCGGCTGGTCTCTCAAATTCTATCTACCTTTGAGTCAGGCAATCAGGGGTTCAAAGTTTTTGAGCACATAATCCAGACTGACGCTCCTCTGCAATACTGAGGGAGTGCCGCACAACTGGAGGTGCCGTCTTTCTGATGAGACATTAAACCAAGACCCCCTTCTGTCATCTCGGATGATGTAAAGGGTCCCTCAGAACACTTCGAGGAAGAACGGTGGGGGGGGCGGGGTGGTATTATCCCCAGTGTCCTGGCCAATACCTATCCCTCCCCATTCACCACCCTGCACAAGAAAAAACTAACAGGAGTAAGAATATATTTTTAAAAATGGAAAAGGCCCTGGACAACAAGGAGCCAAAATATAAGGGCAAGGCATCACAGGGGACAACAAGGGTTGGATGTGAGCCGAAAGAAAAGGAGGCATATCCTCTTTCTATCCGACCCCAAAAACCCAACATTGAAAACAATGTCTAGTCGTGATCATATTGTTTGTGGGAGCTTGCTCTGCTTAATTGGTTGCCAAGTTTCCTACATTATAAAATTGACTGCATTTGTTACGAACACATGAATTAAGAGTACATAGAACATAGAACATTACAGCACAGTACAGGCCCTTCGGCCCTCGATGTTGCATCGACCAGTGGAACCAATCTAAAGCCCCTCTAATCTACACTATTCCAATATCATCCATATGTTTATCCAATAACCATTTGAATGCTCCTAATGTTGGCGAGTCCACTACTGCTGCAGGCAGGGCATTCCACGTCCTTACTACTCTCTGAGTAAAGAACCTACCTCTGACATCTGTCCTATATCTCTCACCCCTCAATTTAAAGCTATGTCCCCTCGTGCTAGCCATCACCATTCGAGGAAAAAGGCTCTCACTATCCACCCTATCTAATCCTCTGATCATCTTGTATGCCTCTATTAAGTCACCTTTTAACCTTCTTCTCTCTAACGAAAACAACCTCAAGCCCCTCAGCCTTTCCTCATACAATTTTCCCACCATACCAGGCAACATCCTGGTAAATCTCCTCTGCACCCTTTCCAACACTTCCACATCTTTCCTATAATACGGCGACCAGAACTGTACGCAATACTCCAAATGCGACCTCACCAGAGTTTTGTACAGTTGCAGCATGACCTCTTGGCTCCGAAACTCAATCCCTCTACCAATAAAACACATCGTATGCCTTCTTAACAACCCTATCAACCTGGGTGCCAACTTTCAGGGATCTATGCACATGGACACCCAGATCCCTCTGTTCATCCACACTACCAAGTATCTTACCATTAGCCCAGTACTCTGTATTCCTGTTACTCCTTCCAAAGTAAATCACCTCACACTTTTCCGCATTAAACTCCATTTGCCACCTCTCAGCCCAGCTCTGCAGCTTATCTATGTCCCTCTGTAACCTGCCACTTCCCTCCGCACTGTCTACAAGTAGAACGCTCCGTCCCTCGAGCCTGTTCTACCTTGAATAAGATCGTGGCCGATCTGATTGCAACCTCGTCTCCACATTCCTGTCTACCCTCGACAACGTTTCGCCCCACCCTTGCTTATCAAGAATCTATCTAGCTCCGCCTTAAAGATATTCAGGGGCTCTGCTCCCGCCGCCTTTTGAGAAATTTAATTCCCAACTCTCCCCGAGAATTTTTTTCCTGTTTTAAATGGACGATCCCTTATTATTAAACAGTAACCCCCTCATTGAAGGAAACACCCCCACCCCCCCCCCACCCCCCCCCCCAACCCACACAAGAGGAAACATCCTCTCTGAACCCACCTGGCACAGTGGTTAGCACTGCTGCTTCACAGCGCCAGGGACCCGGGTTCAATTCCCGGCTCGGGTCACTGTCTGTGCGGAGTCTGCATGTTCTCCCCGTGTCTGCGTGGGTTTCCTCCGGGTGCTCCGGTTTCCCTCCCACAGTCCAGAGACGTGCTGGTTAGGTGGTAAATTCTCCCTCAGTGTAACCCGAACAGGCGCCGGAGTGTGTCGACTGGGGGAGGGGGTTTCACAGTAACTTCATTGCAGTGTGAATATAGGCCTACTTGTGACTAATAAATAAACTACTTTAAAGTTCCCTCAAGATCTTGTATGTTTCAATTAAGCTGCCTCTTAACTACAGCAAATACATAGAACATAGAAAAACTACAGCACAAAACAGGCCCTTCGGCCCCACAAGTTGTGCCGAACACATCCCTACCTTCTAGACCTACCTATAACCCTCCATCCTATTACACTCCATGTACTCATCCAGGAGTCTCTTAAAAGACCCTATTGAGTTCGCCTCCATCACCACTGATGGCAGCCGATTCCACTCGCCCACCACCCTCTGTGTGAAAAACTTACCCCTAACATCTCCCCTGTACCTAACCCCCAGCACCTTAAACCTGTGTCCTCTCGTAGCAGCCATTTCCACCCTGGGAAAAAGCCTCTGAGAGTCCACCCGATCCATGCCTCTCAACATCTTATACACCTCTATTAGGTCTCCTCTCATCCTTCGTCTCTCCAAGGAGAAAAGACCGAGCTCCCTCAGCCTATCCTCATGAGGCATGCCACTCGATCCAGGCAACATCCTTGTAAATCTCCTCTGCACCCTTTCAATCTTTTCCACATCCTTCCTGTAGTGAGGCGACCAGAACCGAGCACAGTACTCCAAGTGGGGTCTGATGAGGGTCTTATGTAGCTGCAAGCCTAGCTTGTCCAACCTTTCCTCATAAGACACCCCTCCCATTCCAGATCTTAGTCTGGTAAACCTTCTCTGAACTGCTCATGTTTGAAGCACTTCAGAAATGCTTCATCAGCTATGAAATGCATTGGGACCTCATGAGGTTGTGAAAGGCACTGTGGCAATGCCACTTTTTTGATTTGTCTTTCTCCTCACTCCTCTCTCCATGCCGATAACCCTGTATCTGTGAAATATCCATCCTGACTGCTCCACTGATTTGATTTCTGCTCCCTTTTCAGGAACTGGTTTCTATTGGAATCGGAGAGAACCGGACTGGGGAAATGACCGTGCTGGGACATGTCAAACACAAGTTAGTCTGTTCCCCCGACTTCGAAACACTCCTCGAACAAAGGCGGTAGCCGGCATTTGGGGTGCGTGTGTTTAAAAGGCATCACAGCGCAGGAGAAGCAGAGGAAGAAGCAGGAGGCAGGGTGAACTCGATTTGCTCTCTCTCTGAGCTGGGAAACGCAGGAGGGTGCAGCAGAGTAACAAATGGCCAGTTCGCCAAGGAAACTGGAGTGAAACTCTCTCCTCTTGGCTCTCTTTATGTCACAATGAGGGTTGGTTCTGGTCTGGCTTCCCTGATAACTTGCTGATTGCCAGCAAGGTATTGTCTGCAGACGTGTCCATATAAAGGATATTAAACCATGCAAGCTGCTCTGTATGAATCAGCAGTAATTTCTGAGCTGGTGGGGGAAGGAGAGGGGAGAAGTGCTGAGATTGTACCTGACACCAGACAGCACAGGTACATTGCTCTAATGTGCTACGTTACCCTTCCCAATGAGTTTTTTATTTTGGGATTGTGTGAATGTGCGTTTTTTTTTTAGCCAAAGATGTAACTTGTGCATTTTGGAATATATTTCCACATCCTACCTCAGAAATTGGGAATCCGTCTGTATTTGTGGAACCTCTTCAAAGAGGATCTTTATTTTTAATTTATCATGGCACGGCAATATTAACAAAAAAAATCAAAGCTAATCCAATACAGTTTATAGTGGCTCTTTACATATTATCTATAGCCTTCGGCACAGTGGTTAGCACTGCTGCCTCACAGCGCCAGGGACCCAGGTTTGATTCCCGGCTTGGGTCACTGTGTGGAGTCTGCACGTTCTTCCCCCGTGCCTGCGTAGGTTTTCTCCGGGTGCTCCGGTTTCCTTCCAGGGTCCAAAAATGTGTGGGTTAGGTTAATTGGCCTTGCGAAATTCTCCCTCAGTGTAACCGAACAGGCGCCGGAGTGTGGCGACTAGGGGGTTTTCGCACTAACTTAATTGCAGTGTGAATGTAAGTCCACTTGTGACTTAACAAATAAACTTTACTTTCCTTTAATTCTCTGTTATACTTAAACACATCCCCCATGGCAGCCCTCAGTACTTTAATCAGGTTTTATACAGTTCAAGGAATGCTCTCCCGACAGGGCACAAGTTCTCACTGTACTGCTGGGTGCTTTTTGCAGTTCGGTAACTACATTGTATTGAAATCCCAGTCCTGTGCGATTGCATCTTAAGTGCACAGGACTGGTTCGGGAATCTTTGCTCTTGGTGTATTCCACACTTCCCCTTTCTCTTTAACGGGACTTGTGTCGAGTAATGTTCCAGTGCAGGACGGAGCTGACAGCCCAATTTGCAGAGTTAAATCATTGTACTCTGATTACGTAAAGCAGAAGTCTACTTGACCAACATAAGAGTGAGATCGAAGGCTGACATTGGCTGGGACTGTGCAGGATCGGAACTGACGAATGTAGCATTTCACTCGATTCTTGACACAATGTATGTTAAAATCATAAGGAGGGTTTTGGAAAATCCTACTGTGACATTCCCTCTGCCGTGCTATAACATTTGGATTTAAGTATTTTTGGATCTTGGATTGGAAATAAAACTTCACTTTTTTTTAAAAGGATGGGACTTTATTTTAACTTCGTCTTCACTTGTCTGGAGCCACCTTGGAAAACTGTCGAGTCACAACATGCTTTGTTTTATAATCAGTTGAATATATCTAACTGTCATTCACCAAAAGTTTTTAAAGTTTATTTATTAGTGTCACAAGTTGGCTTACATTAACACTGCAATGAAGTTACTGTGAAAATCCCCCAGTCGCCACACTCCGACGCCTGTTCGGGTCACACTGAGGGAGAATTTAGCACCTAACCAGCACGCCTTTCGGACTGTGGGAGGAAACCGGAGCACTCGGAGGAAACCCACGCAGACACGGGGGAGAAGGTGCAGATTCTGCAAAGTGACCCAAGCCGGGAATCGAACCCGGGTCCCTGGCGCTGTGAGGCAGCAGTGCTAACCACTGTGCCACCGTGCCGCCCCTAAACCTAAATGGGTGAAAATGACCCCTGAATAGAAATGTGTGCCTTTCAATGCAGGCAGGTGCTGTCTGTTGGGGCTAGGGACAGTTGTAACAGACATCGAGAGATTAGCTGTCACAAAGCAAAAGGTGTGTTCTGTTCAAAAAATCAATAAAGGGAGGGAGCTCCAGGATTTTGACCCAGCAACAGTGAAGGAACACCAATATATTTCCAAGTCAGGGTGGGGTGTGTAACTTGGGATGGGGGGGAGCACCCAGGAAAGGATATTATTAAACTATAAAGAGTGCACAAAAGTTTTACTAGGATGCTACCGGGACTTGATGGATTGAGTTATAAGGAGAGGCTGGATAGACTGGGACTTTTTTCTCTGGAGCGCAGAAGGCTGAGAGGTGACCTTATAGAGGTCTATAAAATAATGAGGGGCACAGATCAGCTAGATAGTCAATATCTTTTCCCAAAGGTAGGGGAGCCTAAAGGTGAGGAGTCATTCTTCTGATTTCAAACGGAAGCTGACGGTGTATTTTTTGTAAGTTGAATAGGTTTAGAAAGCAGTTTGTCAATGAATGGGAACAATATCTGACGCGGGAGTCATTTTCTCACTGTAATACATCGTCTGACAGTTGTTATCCAATCAAATGTACCAGTCTGCAGGACAAATTTCTAGAATATTGGAGACTACCCAGAAGCTTAACTGTCCTCTGCCTAATGGATTTATTGTCCTGTGAAAACCTATGAATGTTTGCGCTGCCAATGATTCACGCTATGATTTGCTTCAGTTTTCCTGCTTCCTGGAAAACACAGGTGGATTGGCAGTGTTCATAGATTACCACTTTCCCTCTTAATCTTGGCGAGTAAAGTCAATGCTCTTTCCTCATAACTCTTCAAATCACTTTTATTTTGGAAAAGTACATTGTGTCTGCTTCCCTCACCCTTTCAGGCAGTGCCCTCACGGTGGCACAGTGGTGAGCACTGCTGCCTCACGGCACCAGGGACCCGGGTTCGATTCCCGGCCTCGGGTCACTGTCTGTGCGGAGTCTGCACGTTCTCCCCGTGTCTGCGTGGGTTTCCTCCGGGTGCTCCGGTTTCCTCCCACAGTCCAAAAATGCGCAGGTTAGGTTGATTGGCCATGCTTAATTGATCTTAGTGTCAGGGGATTAGCAGGGTACAATATGTGGGGTTACGGGGATAGGGCCTGGGTGGGATTGTGGTCGGTGCAGACTCGATGTGCCTCCTGCACTGTTGGGATTCTATGATAATTTGCTACAGTAAAAATCTTTCTCCTCACCGCCCGTCAAGCGGTTTTGCCATTTATCTTAAATCTGTGTCCTCTAGTTTTTTACCCTCTTGGCAGTGGGAAGGTCCCTCCTTACTTAACAAAATCCTCTAATTTTGAGCGTAAACCTTTAAGTAAGTCTCCTCCACACCCGCTCCAAGGCCTTGACAACTTTCCTAAAGGTTAGTAACCAGAGTCGGATACACTACTTCAGCTGAGGTCTTGACCTGTAGTTTATGAAGGCTTAGCATCACTTCCTTGCTTTGGGAGCCTACTTGTAAAGCTAAGGATCCCAGATGCTCTTGCAGCATTGTTTTTATTTGTGCCCGGGATGTGTGTGTGTTGCTGGTTAAACCAGCATTTGTTGCCCATTGCTAATTGCCCTTGGGAAGGAGGTGGCCTTATTGAACTGCTGCAGTCCCATTGTATTGTGGGAACACCCTCAGTGCTGTTAGGGAGGGAGTTCCAGGATTTTGACCCAGCAACAGTGAAGGAACACCAATATATTTCCAAGTTAGGGTGGTGTGTAACTTGGGGTGGGGGTGGAGCACCCAGGAAAGGATATTATTAAACTGGAAAGAGTGCAGAAAAGATTTACTAGGATGCTACCGGGACTTGGTGGATTGAGTTATAAGGAGAGGCTGAATAGACTGGGACTTTTTTCTCTGGAGCGTAGGAGGCTGAGGGGTGACCTTATAGAGGTCTATAAAATAATGAGGGGCATAGACAAGGTAGATAGTATCTTTTCCCAAAGGTAGGGGAGCCTAAAACTAGAGGGCATAGGTTTAAGGTGAGAGGGGAGAGATATAAAAGGGTCCAGAGGGGCAATTTTTTCACACAGAGGGTGGTAAGTGTCTGGAACAAGCTGCCAGAGGCAGTAGTAGAGGCGGGTACAATTTTATCTTTTAAAAAGCATTTGGATAGTTACATGGGTACGATGGGTATAGAGGGATATGGGCCAAATTGGGATTAGCTTTGGGGTTTTAAAAAAAAGGGCGGCACGGACAAGTTGGGCTGAAGGGCCTGTTTCCATGCTGTAAACCTCTATGACCCAGGTGGTGGTGTTCCCAGGTATCTGCTGCTCTTGGTGGGAGAGGTCAGGGGTTTGGAAGATACTGTCGGTGGAGCCGCGGTGCATTGCTCAACTTGTTCTGTCATCTTCAGAGATTTGTGCATGTACATCTCCAGCCTTCTCCTGCATCTCCTATCCAAACATACCATTTATATTGCCCCTCCTTATCCTTCCTGGCAAAATCCAGAATCAAAGGGGCAGCGCGGTGGCACAGTGGTTAGCACTGCTGCCTCACAGCACCAGGGACCCGGGTTCGATTCCGGCCTCAAGTCACTGTCCGTGTGGAGTCTGCACATTCTCCCCGTGTCTGCGTGGGTTTCCTCCGGGTGCTTTGGCTTCCTCCCACAGCCCAAAGATGTGCGGGTTAGGTGCATTGGCCGTGCTAAATTCCCCCTCAGTGTCCAAAGATGTGCTGGTTAGGGGGATTGGCCGTGCTAAATTGCCTCTATGTCCAAAGATGTGTGGGTTCGGTGGATTGGCCATGCTAAATTGCCCCTTGGTGTCCAAAGATGTGTAGGTTAGGTGGATTGGCCATGCTAAATTGCCCCTTGGTGTCACGGGATGCGTAGGTTAGAGGGATTAGCGGGGTAAATATGTGGGGTTACAGGGATAAGGCCTGGGTGGGATTGTTGTCAGTGCAGACTCGATGGGCCAAATGGCCTCTTGCACTGCAGGGATTCTATGATTCTCTGAAAGTTTTAAAAGTGCGCTAGAATATTGAGAAACAGCTTGTTAAGAATTGTGCTTGCACATGCCGGAAACAACATTTATAAATAGTCTCTTGACGAAGGCACACCTATTATAATTAATCATTCAGCAATCTAAACACTTCAGGTGAAGAAACAAGCTAATTCACAAAAGTGTTTGAATTTTTTTTATAAAGAGAACTGGGCTGCTGTATCTGGGTGAAATCCATCTATTTATTATTTACCCCTGTCACAAGTTGGCTTACATTAACACCGCAGTGAAGTTACTGTGAAAATCCCCTGGTCGTCACACTCCGGCGCCTGTTCGGGTTACACTGAGGGAGAATTTAGCACCTAACCAGCACGTCTTTCGGAGGAAACCGGCGCACCCAGAGGAAACCCACGCAGACACGGGGGAGAATGTGCAGACTCCGCACAGTGACCCCCAAGCCAGGAATTGAACCCGGGTCCCTGGCGCTGTGAGGCAGCGGTGCTAACCACTGCGCCACCGCGGCAATGGATAGTTCTGTTAAAGCGCTGAAGATGAAAGCTCGGCCAGTTGATATCGTGCTGAGTCAGGCTGAGATTTTCTGTTTGGCCGATTGCCAGCGTGACTCGCAGCCTTGGTTAAATTACTTCCAGCTCGGTGAAAGCAGCTGGGGGTGAGGGTCTCCTGGGGGACAGGGCAACCAGCTCACGTTTCGAAGTGCACTGTATCCTGAGCCGTGATCTGCTTTTCCTCCGGTCTGTGCGTTTTGATAAGATTGAGCAGTTGTAGCTGTAATGCAAAGTTTGTTAAAAGCAAATTGCTGCCGATGCTGGAATCTGAAACCAAAAGAGAGAATGCTGGAAAACCTCAGCAGGTCTGGCAGCATCTGTAAGGAGAGAAAAGAGCTGATGTTTCGGGTCCAGATGACCTCTTGTCAAAGTACGTTCTCCCCTTTGACAAAGGGTCATCTAGACTCGAAACGTCAGCTCTTTTCTCTCACAGATACTGCCAGACCTGCTAAGATTTTCCAGTGTTTTCTCTTTTGATGTGAAGTTTGATGCTCTGTATGTGATTGGAGGAGAATTGGACCATTTCTCATTTACACTGCAAGTTGGAACTGGCCATTGGCATTTTTAATGGTTTATTGGGGCGGCACGGTGGTCAGCGCTGCTGCCTCACAGCGCCAGGGACCAGGGTTCAATTCCCGGCCTTGGGTCACTGTCTGTGCGGAGTCTGCACATTCTCCCCCGTGTCTGCATTGGGTTTCCTCCAGGGGCTCCAGCTTCCCCTCTCAGTCCAAAGATGTGCAGTTTAGGTGCTAAATTCTCCCTCAGTGTACCCGAACAGGCGCTGGAGTGTGGCGACCAGGGGATTTTCACAGTAACTTCATTGCAATGTGAATGTAAGCCTGCTTGTGACTAATAAATAAACTTTGAACTTTCCTGCAGTGTACTGTAGCTTCTTGTTGTTCTAACTGTGCTTTTGTTCGTCTTCTGAGGAGCATGAAACACTTTTTAGACCCTTTCGAAATGAATAGTCAACCATCCAACATTTTAAAGTTTATTGGAGGAATGTGATTAACATTCCTGCTCTAATGAGTATTGTAAACGGAGTTTCTGTAGTTTACAGGCACAAAATGTATACATTTTTAAAAAAATACTTTTTTGTAAAGAGTTTTTATTTGGAAAGGGTGCGATTCGTACTCGGGTCATGGAGTTGTCAATAGGTGCTGGTCATGCGATGAGGACGGTTGCAAGAACTGGTACCTCGGAGGTTGTTGAGATGACTTTGAGAAATTCCGTTGCGTCCGCAGAAGTAGCCACGGTGAGTTTAATGTTGTCTTTCCTAACAGCCAGACTTTCTAATGTAATTAGCCATCTGAAATGCCTTTTTATTTAGCGCTCCTCCATGGACCCCTCTCTTACCCATAATCATGATGAAGACTTTGTTAGACTGGGCAATAGCTATGCTGTGGCAAGGATGGTTGCTGTCCCACCTCTTCATCCTGATGTCCATGGTGTGATCCCCGGCCACGTGGAAGTTATCCCTGATGACAAAGCACTTCACGCCACCGATGGTAAGCCCCTTGACGAGGAAGGTCTTCCGGTCATTGCTGGTGATGACTCTGATTTCCTGGGGGCTCATCTGCTGGAAGAGCCCTTGGTCTTTGGCAGCGAGCAGCCTGGGACAGGAGCATGCGAATACTGCCGCGTCTTGGCATAACCCGTCCGCGAGTAGGCTTCTCACATACTCTTCCCAGCCCAGCATCCCTGCTCTCAGGAGCCGAGGCCAATGGGAGGAAGCTTGTACTGGGAGTGAGGGCCCCCCAAGTGCGGTGGCCCCTTACCAGTTTCAGAAGTTGCTCAAAATGGTTCCGCTGGCGTGGACAACACACTTACGAAGGACGAAAGTAGCAAGGGGCATGAAGATGATCATGTGCGCATAATAAAGTTAAGAAAATGTAACTTGAAAGTTAATTTAAACTCTGTCACAAACATAGCGACAACTGAGGTTATTGTGACATCACAATATATATTTTTTGAACCATTTAATTTTTAAAATTTCACCAGACAAAACTTTTATTCCCTACATCTGATGTGGGTGGCAAGCCTACCAATGGTTTGATTTTAAAATGCTCATTTGCCATCAAATCCCTCCATGACTTCATCGTTGACCATCAGTCTTTCCGGTTTCAGCCGACTGGGTGTAGGATATTAGAAAACATGTTGGTGCAGCAGTGGGAAACTTACTGATATTTACTTTTGCTTCTCAGTGACATGTCAGACCGGGGCATATTTAATGCCAGCAACAGATTCCCAAATTGAAAATATTTAAGTTGAACTGAAGGAGGGATACGGATGTGGGTACAGATCTTTAACAAGAGGATTAGAGTCATGTGAAACATTGTTCTAAGTCATTCCTTTGTGATATTATTGCTAATCCCAACCTTAAATGTTACCGACTCAGATTTTCTGCAGACGGTTGGTTTAGGAGAACTAATCAGGAGTGTCTGAACATGGCGGCAGTGTGGTTAGCACTGCTGCCTCACAGTGCCAGGGACCCAGGTTCGATTCCCAGCTTGGGTAACTCAGTGCGGAGTTTGCACGTTCTCCCTGTGTCTGCGTGGGTTTCCTCTGCATACTCTGGTTTCCTCCCACAGTCCAAAGATGTGCAGGTTAGGTTGATTGGCTATGCTAAATTGCCCTAGTGTCAGGGGGACTAGCTAGGGTAAATGCATGGGGTATTGGGTCTGGGTGGGATTGTGGTCGGTGCAGACTCGATGGGCCAAATGGCCTCCTTCTGCACTGTAGGATTCTATGTTCTCAATGTACTACACAGACCTTTACAGAACCATATGATATTTAATCCCTGTTGCCAGTACTTTGCAGATACCTCAAACTGATGGCAGACAAATTTTGCGGTTTGGTTGTCCCTATCAGTTAGGCAACACGGGTAAGAATGGCCCTTTCCAAACATTCCTGGCTCCCCAACTTCCAACACACAGTGAGAACATGGCAGGCATTAGCACAAAGGTCTATTGAAGATGAATCAGCCTCAGCATTTGATAGTTTAATTAGATCAATATTGTAGTGTGCAGAGAGAGCAGGAAACTGGGATCAGGGATTATTCCAACATGCAGCTTGCCAAAGGTTGTATCCTGTACTGAAATTCTAGAACATGGTCCTTAAGTGGGATTTTCCTGTAAGTGGGTTTTCATCTTATTGGAGGGGTACAACATCACACGTTAGTTAAGCGAAACCTGTGTCTGCCGTCACCACAAGATGGAGTGTTTTCAAAAGGACAATAGAATTCTAGTCTGCATGTACTGTAAAAGACCCACTACACGTACCAGGCGGCACAGTGGTTAGCACTGCTGCCTCACAGCATCAGGGACCTGGGTTCGATTCCCGGCTTGGGTCATTGTCTGTTCGGAGTTTGCACGTTCTCCCTGTGTCAGCGTGGGTTTCCTCCCACAGTCTGAAAAATGTGCTGGTTAGGTGCATTGGCTATGCTAAATTCTCCTTCAGTTTAATTTGATTTATTGTCACATGTATTAGTATCACAGGTATTAGTATACAGTGAACTGTTGTTTCTTGCACGCCGTACAGATGAAGCATACCGTTCACAGACAAGAAAAGGAGAGAGTGTAGAATATAGTGTTACAGTCATAGCTAGGGTGTAGAGAAAGATCAACTTGGTGCGAGGTCAGTCCATTCAAAAGTCTGGTAGCAGCAGGGAAGAAGCTGTTCTTGAGTCGGTTGGTACGTGTCCTCAGACTGTTGTACCTTTTTCCTGACGTACCCGAACAGGTGCCGGAGTGTGGCGACGAGGGGATTTTCACAGTAACTTCACTGCAGTGTTAACGTAAGCCGACTTTTGACACGAATAAATAAACTTTAAACAATGCTGTCTTGTAAACTGGACGAGAAAGATCTTACCCCCCCACCCCACTCAAATCTGTTACCCTCTGACTTATTCTTATTGCGTTTGGGTTGCAGGATCAAACAGATCCATTATCCACTGCTTCCAAACAAACAAAATTCATCATCCCAAAAGGTAAAGAACGCATGTTTTTTTTATTTTTTTATATAAAAGACTTCAGCGCTGTAATTTTCAGATAGTACAATGAAAGTTCATCACACCTCAGAACATGCATTTTCTATCAATGTGTCTATCAAAGTATTACAAAATTAAAATGTTCTTATTAAAAAGGCATCAAAATATAACTGTATTCCACTACTGCAAAAATGACGATTTCCCTTAAGCTAATGTGTTTGAAAAGGACACCTGATTAAATTACATTAAACAGACACTGTCTGAGGATCTGAAGGTTTGTCCAGCTGTTCCCTTTCTCCCTCTCCAGGTTTATATCCCAAATACTCCATACATCTTTGCTCAGCTGGATTGCATGAATACCTGGAGTTCTCACCCCATCATCCGTTCCTTACCCGTCACCGGGTCTGTAATCAAGCTCTCTTGGGGGAACAAGTAACTTTCCTTCTGACTCCTGTGCTACATGTCTCGTCCTAATCAGGATTTACAGTACTCCTTGGAGCCAATTCCTTACTAGGCTTCTCATTTCACTTGTTTCTTCATCTATTGGAATATCAGAACTCTAAAGCCTCCAGACTTTAGGGCCTTCCTTCATTGCTCAAGGTCGAGTTACGGAATACAAACTGGAAACTTAAAACATTCTGCACACCACCGGCTTGGTTTTACCACAAAGCCCTTCATACGGTGTTAAAGTAGTTAAAACCCTTTTCTTGCAACTGCTATCTTTTAACTAACTTCATCATATGATACAAGTGGATGACCCAAGTACACAGTAATCTCTAGTTGCTCTACTTGTCCACTGAAAGGTCTTGTTTTTTTGTGGAAGCTGCTTTTTCTTTGTAACGATTGTTTGTGAAGTCGAGCACAAGTTTTTAATTCCTCGTTAACATTGAAAATTGACGCAGAGTCAACCAGCATTCGAAACTCATCTTCAAGTATTTGTTGTAAACGCTCTCTGTATCTGAGAGTTGCAGTTTTCCACTGATCTGGAATCCAACTAAATCATTCTGTTCAGAAGTTTAGAATTTACAGCGAATTGGTGTGTGATATCATCTTATCCATTATCATCAATATCCATTTTGTTAGCTTGCTCACCACTGCCTGTACCTTGCGGTGAAGATTCCTCCTGTTCTTCTCGCCTTCCCGCTCTTTGCAAGGCATCAGCCGGCCTCTAGTCCTTCATTCTAGTCCAATGTTTATGAACTGTAGGACCATCTGCCTGCAGTTTTATCAAAATTCTCAATTTGTGTTACTTCCTCGCTTCGAAAGATCGAACGTCTTATTTTCTGTACTAGCATGAGATTAAATCAGAGGTACATACAGTTGTATATTCTTGTACAACACTGTACTCAACACTTTCTGCTGGTTGTCACAACTCACTTGAAAACAATGGCAGAAATGTAGATTGTGTGGTCACCAGGTTATTGAATATATTGGCACTCGCCGGCCACGAGGAGAAAAGCAACACATTTAACCCAATGCACTTCATCATTGTACCAATATATTTATTACATTTCAGATAGCTCCTAGCCAGTGATACTCCAGTATCTACCAGTACTTCCCTCTGCTGTTATACAGTCCAAAAATGCTCTCTCCAGACATAGCCAAGGTTCAGAACAGCAGAACTTTGAACTGCACCACTTAGGCTGAAAAGATGACATCCAGCATTGCTGAAATCCTGAGGACAACACGGAGATTATTTCAGCTGGGCAGAACTGCAACGCAGTGAGATGCGCACCAGTTTACAGTGTTGGCATCCTACAAGCCAAGGCCTTAAGTTTGGCTAGTTTTTTTTGTGCTGTGGGTGGTATATACTTCGTAGAAAGGCTTTGTATTTCGCTTGTACATTAACATTCATGGTAAAAGGTTTTTCAATTAAACAAACTTCTACCAAAAGTACCACAAATATAATTAGTCGGACCAAATCTAAAATTAAACTTTTTTTAAAAAAAAAAGTAAACTTATTCAGAAAAACTTGATGCATTAGTGCAGTCTAGACAACACAACATTTGTTAAAACTAAACCCCCGTCTCAGCTGGGAACCAGATGGACGCTGCAAATCCAACAGGTCCACTTTTTAAATAAATTATCAAAGTGAAGAGGGGGGCACATGGCAGTAATGAGGCAATAACGCTGCTCCACAGGGCATTGCGTCACCACGTATCGATCTATTAAACCTAGGCAGGCCTTTTGGTGAGGAGCTCTTGAGCGCAAGAGGCGTGTGGCCACCGCAAGGAGAATTAAGAGCGACGGCATTTACTTAAGCAACCTGAAAGACTCTCGAGTGCCTCCGATCACAACAGCAACCTCTTTCACCGGCCCCGAACGCTCCCACTCAAAATGGCATATTCTTGGGAGGTAAACTTCTCGCCTCCCCTCCCTTTATGTTTTGTGCTTTTCTTAAAAAAAAATATAAGGACTGAGTTTTGTTTAGAAGATTACAAAACCATTCTTAATGCTTTCGATAAGAGGTTCTGAAGACAAAGATTTGAAAATCATCAATGCAATATATAATGCTACAGTCATTTTTTTTTTTTGAAAAAAAAATGCTATCAGGGAATCTGGCCTATGAGCAGGCAACCCCTGATCGTGACACCCTGGACAGATCCCAAACTACATATATAAGATTACAACCTGCATCTTGCACCTGTTCAACTTGGGCACCTTGTGAAAAAACATCAGATGAGCCCGGAGTTAATGCTGAGCAGTCATGGATTGCACCATCTGTTTTACTCCTGCGCACCAGTAACAGTGGCACATGTTACACGTCATTGTCCTCCTCTTGTTCCTGAGCATTATGTAGCTTAGGCTGAGCCTGCTTGGAGAGTTGCTCTGTGCGCAGGTGAGAGTTACAAGAAGACTGGGGCTCGCAACATTCCTGGGCACCGATGCCACCTATCAGGCCCACTTCCTCGTGGTAAGGGTCCTCGTCCATCTGGCACACGCATACCTCTATGCCAGAGTCCCCAGTGATGCGCCGGTGCCTCGAGCCCTCTTCCTTCCCTTCCCCTTGGTCGCACAAGTCAGAATCCGTGTCTAGCGTTTTAAAATCGGGAGCCGAGAGTGCAGCAGTTTCCTCGGCTGCAGGGAGGTCGCCGTTTTCTCTGTCAGCCGGGCGATCGGGCAATGCCCCCGTGGGGGTGTCCGTCGCGGGGTGGTCATCCTCCTGTTCGCAAAGGGATGGGCCGGCCTCTGCTGCTTGTGTCGCTGCCTCTGGGGCAAGCGAGGTTACAGACTCCTGCGGGGCAAGCGAGGGTACAGACTCTTCCGGGGCAAGCGAGGGTACAGACTCCTGCGGGACAAGCGAGGTTACAGACTCTTCCGGGGCAAGCGAGGTTACAGACTCTTCCGGGGCAAGCGAGGGTACAGACTCTTCCGGGGCAAGCGAGGGTACAGACTCTTCCGGGGCAAGCGAGGGTACAGACTCCTGTGGGACAAGCGAGGTCACAGACTCTTCCGGGGCAAGCGAGGTCACAGACTCTTCCGGGGCAAGCGAGGTCACAGACTCCTGCGGGGCAGGCTGACTCTCAACAACCGCAGTTTCATGGCTAGAGGTCTGTGCACTCTGCTGCTGCAATTCAATATAGGGAGGCGGGGGCGTCGGTGGGTGGCCTGCTACTTCCTCGTAGTCTGGGAGCTTACAGTTTGTCCAGAATCCTATTGGGAGGATGGAGAATTAATCAGTAGAATGTGACTGTGACCACAGTTCAAAGTACAGTATGTACGCGATAAATATCATATTACTCGATGGGCCAAATGGCCTCCTCCTGCACTGCAGGGTTTCTATGATTCTGCAGCTCAATTGTGCGAGAGATGGTAACTTTTGTACTTAACCAGCACCCAGAAAGAAATTAGTCATTTTCACCTAAGCGTTTGGTGTTTGATTCAGTCACATTTCAGTTTCCCGTTGAGATAAGGGGGCCGAGTGGATGTGCTTTTTCCCTTCACAGAATAACATAGAGATTTAATAAAAACAGCAATCTCCCAGCACCGATCTTGGACACAAGGTATACTCACTTAAATCCAATGGCTGCGTCGTGTAGGTGCTGGCACCCTGGTAGGCCATCAAGCTGATCTCCCTCTGCCGCTGCTCCTGCTGTAACCGTAGTTTCACGCGGCGGTGCCGATATGCACAGCAACAGCTCAGCATGATAATGATGGTCCAGACCAGCCAGAACCCTGCCGTGGTCAAGCAAAAGGAAGGGACCCTCAGAACTGCGTTACAGTTGGATCAGCGAATACGACGTGCGCAAAACTTAACTTGGCAAGGACCAGGGCTGGAAAAGCTATTAACTTCTATTTCACAGCTTGTTACTCGCATCATTTACGCCGTGCATTCACATGGCAGCATTTGTCTACCTTGCTGCTTCTGGAAGCTGTATAGAAACTGCAAGATTAAACAAATAGGGCGGCACGGTGGCAAGCGCTCACAGCACCAGGGACCCGAGTTCGATTCCCGGCTTGGGTCACCGTCTGTGCGGAGTTTGCACATTCTCCCCGTGTCTGCGTGGGTTTCCTCCGGGTGTTCCGGTTGCCTCCCACTGTCCGAAAGACGTGCTGGTTAGGGTGCATTGACCCGAACAGGCGTCGGGGTGTGGCAACTGTGGGAATTTCACAGTAACTTCATTGCAGTGTTAATGTAAGCCATACTTGTGACGAATAAATAAACTTTAACTTTAGTCTGCTGGAGCAACTTGCATTTGAGTGGTGAATATCACTTACAGTATGAGGAAAAGTGGGCATTGCCCAATAATGGCGGTGCGCTTCAGCCGTACTGGAGTACACTGACTAATATTCAGTTATACTAAGGGAATACTGTTGGAGATGAGAGACCAAGGCTTTGGCTATTAGCTGGATCCTAAAGGTTCCACGGCAGAAAGCTCTTGGTGCCTTGGCAGATATTCGCCCTGCACTCAAAAGCACCAAAGTGAACAGGAAACTAGGAGAATTCCCGGCTCACCCTTGGAAAAGGACATGCAATTTTAAGCTATTGCCAAAGGCTCTGGAACAGGCAATTTTAACAGAGTGTCCTTAAGGTGGCACTGACAATTCAGGGCAGCAGTGGTTGGCACTGCTGCCTCACAGCGCCAGGGACCCAGGTTCAATTCTAGTCTCGGGTCACTGTCCGTATGGAGTTTGCAATTTCTCCCCATGTCTGCGTGGGTTTCCTCCGGGTGCTCTGGTTTCCTCCCACACTCCAAAGATGTGCGGGTTAGGTTGATTGGCCATGCTAAAATTGACCCTAGTGTCAGGGGGACTAGCAGGGTAAATCTGTGGGGTTACGGGGATAGGGCCTGGATGGGATTGTACAGACTCGAATGGGCCGAATGACCTCCTTCTGTACTGTAGGGATTCTATGATTCTAAAGATTTATTCCCTCAGTATTGCAAAGAACCTCCTGCCTAGATTGCAGGTACCCAATGCCCTGATGGGAGCTGAATTAAGCCGATTATCAAATTTCAGTGTGGGCTATGGTACATCATCTCCTGTACATAGGCCAGGTACGTACAATGGAGAGCCTCCGGCTGTAAGAAGGGATCATTTGGGTCCACCAGGAAGGTGAAGTGAATTGACAAATGGGGCTTCAAGGATGGAGGCCCGTGATGACATTCACTCAGTCCCATTCCAGGCTGCAGGTTAACTCCCACCTTCTGATCTTCAGTATCCTTGTGCGCAAGACCTGGGGGGGACACAATCCTCTGGCAGCTAAAGGAGGAGGTTTCTGTGCCCACGCGAGAAACTTACACCACAGTTCGTAATAGTAGGTGCAACACTCCGTCTCCCCGCAGCAGTAACCTGTCTCACACCAGTAAGGTTCGTTGTTCACTCCGAAACATAATTCTTTGGCCTGAAAAGAGGAGAAAGAGTAAGAGCAGTCCACAAGTGCATAACCGTACACCATATAGATGGGAGAAATAAAAGGGAGAAAAGGACATTTTTTTGTCAAAGTATTTAGTCTTCTACTCATCAGACCCACTCACAATAATACCAATGTCGGGGTGGCAGGGGAGGGGAACAAATTTATACTGTATGAGGAGAAAATGCTGATTGGTTAAGTTAGTAGAGGCACATCCATGGACAGTGCAACATACGCACATTGTTCCGGTTTCAGCTAAAAAGTGACAGCCATTTGCTGGTTCATTCCTCAGGGCAGTGCCTTGACTACAGTCAAGGCGTACATTTCAAACAAGACTTGGCACTTAACTGCCACTCACTATCAACTGGTGCAATGCCTCCACCAGAGTCAACTTGCCAACCAATCAGCACTCTCTGCTCATACAGCGCCAACTGTTTCCCCTGACATGGGTACTCTTGTGAATTATCCTGATGAGTGCCAGATGAAAAACTTTGACAAGAAATATATTTTTCAGCAATTTTGATCAAAGGTGTCCCATTCCATTACACATTTCAGTAAACTGAATGAGCAAAAGTTGCACTAAAGGAACTGCTTGATGTTGCGAAGCAGTAACTTTGGGAAGGAATGTTTCCAATGGCTTATCCCAGGCGCACCATGATGGACCGGTTCTGAATTGCAGGCAGAGAGAGACAGACTTGTACTGGAAGTTTTGAGAACTCCATAAGTAGTGATGTGCCTCATCCCTTTTGTAGGAGCCATTCGAGTAGACTAATGTTCTTAGTTGCTTCCATGCAGTGTGGCAGAGGAATACATTTATTGCTCTCCATATTCTCCAAAGGACTCTTGGCTGCCGAGTGAGAGCAACCTCAAATAATACTCAATCCTCCTCCTCTCTCGCTGACATTTTCACCAAGCACACCAGTTACAGACTTATCCGCACGGAACTTCCGCTGCTGAAAATTACAGCCGCCTTGTATCAGTACTCACATTCCTCTTCCCACTGCCCCCAGCACCAGTTCCTATAACTCAAGGCACTTTTGAACGCCTCATTGTCTGCCTTTGGGCCCTGTGTCCTCTACAATTCTTCTACAGCTGTTGATCTGCTCAGTCACACCTTCGTCACTTGCTTCGATGCCCTTACACAAAACATAAAACTCTCTAAATGTGGTCATTTCTCATCTTCATGCCATGAAGACCAACGGGTTGTAGACTTCAGCATATGGACAATTGATTGGTGTGGCCAGATCAAGCACAATCTTCTGGCAAGCTGCTCACCATTCTACTGTCTCATTGAACCTGACTTTCCATGTACCCTCATTTCCAAAAAGGTGGGCAGTTCCTGGACTTCTCCCAAAGTTGAAGACCTTCAATCATCCTTTCCTTCCCCATGCCACACTCAAGCCTCCATCACCACATCCCCCACCACCACACCAAGTCGTGAACTCACACCTTTCCTAGTTTAGTTCCGACATGCCCTCTCACCATCTGAGCTCAGCTTGACGTTGAGGCCCGTCTCCGTTCTCCTGACTCTATCTCCACTAAGCTAACCACCCGCTATCTCTTCCTGACCTCTACACCAGATGATACTGGAAACAGTTCCTGCTCATGTTCCCTCACTTTCAAATTTCATAGAATACCATAGAAACTCTACAGTGCAGAAGGAGGTCTAACCCCATAACCCTTCGCATTTACCATGGCCAATCCACCGAAGCTGCACAACTTTTGGAGTGTGGGAGGAAACCGGAACACCCAGAGGAAACCCACACAGACAGTGACCTAAGCCGGGAATCGAACCCGGGTCCCTGTTGCAGTGAGGCAGCTGACTGAGCCACCGTGCCACCCCTAAATCTACTATCATGCCCCTTAATAAAACCCCTAAACAATCCTCTGTGCTTGCAAACCATTACCTCATCTCTCACCATCTTTTCCAAAGTTCCCAAACACCTTGTCATCTCCTAAATCCAAGCCCATTTTCCCCCCCAACCTCATGTTTGAACCTCAAAAACAGTTCTACCTCCGCAACAGCACTGATGACATCCTCTCCGACGGTGACCTTGGTGCACTATACCTTCCTCACCCTTCTAGACCTGTCTGCAGTGTTTGGCACAGTTGACTACAGCACCTCTCCCAACATCCCTCCTGAAGTGTCTGGCCTACTGGGATAGTCTTCGCCTTGCTCCACTCTTATCTATCCAGTCACGGGTCAAGAATCTATGCGTGCAATCCATACGTTACTTCTGCATTGCCTCAAGGATTGTTCATTGGCATCCTCCAATTTCTCATCCATGTGCTTCCCTTTACAACGGCATGGTGGCACAGTGGTTAGCACTGCTGCCTCACAGCATCAGGGACCCAGGTTCAATTCTGGCCTCGGGTCACTGTCTGTGTGGAGTTTGCACATTCTCCCCGTGTCTGCGTGAGTTTCCTTCCACTAAAGATGCGTGTGTCAGGTGGATTGGCCATGATAAATTGCCCCTTAGTGTCAGGGGGATTATTAACAGGGTAAATACATGGGGTTACGGGGATAGGGTCTGGGCGGGATTGTCGGTGCAGGCTCAATGGGCCGAATGGTCTCTTTCTGCACTGTAGGGATTCTATATGATGAACTGAAGACACGCCAGCAAGTTCCATGTACAGGCTGATGGCACCCGCATCCCTCTCACCATCAGGTCTCTCCATTCCATCCCCATCAGCTCAGACTGAAGTCAGACCATTTGCAGCCATGGCCGCCATTTCACACAGCTTCCAACCCCATATCCTTGCCAGGACTGCCAACTTCCACCTCCTCAATCTTGCTTCACCTTAGCCTCTGCTTGAACCGTGCTGTTGTCCCCCTGCAGACTAGACTGTTGCAATGCTTCCCTGACTGGACTACTCTATTCAATTTTTGTCTCATTATCCTCCACCTAATTACCATACAATGTGGTCCTACATTAAAAGGTGCTCTACAAATACAAATCAACCTGTGTGCAATTTAATTTGTTAAAAATATAATGAACAGACTTCAAGAGATTGCCAATTGGTGTTTCAACTCAGTCATGCTGTTATTTTCCAGACTCTAAAATTGGCTTAACCGGCTCAAATAGTTGGGAAAGTCGCAATCTCCTTACATTTTCCCCTCCGGCATAAAAGAACAAAGAACAGTACAGCACAGGAAACAGGCCCTTCGGCCCTCCAAGCCTGTGCCGCTCCTTGGTCCAACTAGACCAATCGTTTGTATCCCTCCATTCCCAGGCTGCTCATGTGACTATCCAGGCAAGTCTTAAACGATGTCAGCGTGTCTGCCTCCACCACCCTACTTGGCAGCGCATTCCAGGCCCCCACCACCCTCTGTGTAAAAAACATCCCTCTAATATCTGAGTTATACTTCGCCCCTCTCACCTTGAGCCCGTGACCCCTCGTGATCATCACTTCTGATCTGGGAAAAAGCTTCCCACCGTTCACCCTATCTATCCCCTTCATAATCTTGTACACCTCTATTAGACCTCCCCTCATTCTCTGTCTTTCCAGGGAGAACAACCCCAGTTTACCCAATCTCTCCTCATAGCTAAGACCCTCCATACCAGGCAACATCCTGGTAAACCTTCTCTGCACTCTCTCTAACACCTCCTTCTGGTAGTGCGGCGACCAGAACTGGACGCAGTACTCCAAATGTGGCCTAACCAGCGTTCTATACAGCTGCATCATCAGACTCCAGCTTTTATACTCTACCCCGTCCTATAAAGGCAAGCATACCATATGCCTTCTTCACTACCTTCTCCACCTGTGTTGCCACATTCAAGGATTTGTGGACTTGCACACCTAGGTCCCTCTGTGTTTCTATACTCTTGATGGCTCTGCCATTTATTGTATAACTCCTCCCTACATTATTTCTTCCAAAATGCATCACTTCGCATTTATCCGGATTAAATTCCATCTGCCACCTCTCCGCCCAATTTTCCAGCCTATCTATATCCTGCTGTATTGCCCGACAATGCTCATCGCTATCCGCAAGTCCAGCCATCTTCGTGTCATCCGCAAACTTGCTGATAACACCAGTTACACCTTCTTCCAAATCATTTATATATATCACAAATAGCAGAGGTCCCAGTACAGAGCCCTGCGGAACACCACTGGTCACAGACCCCCAGCCGGAAAAAGACCCTTCGACCGCTACCCTCTGTCTCCTATGGCCAAGCTAGTTCTCCAACCATCTAGCCACTTCTCCTTGTATCGCATGAGCCTTAACCTTCTTAACCAACCTGCCATGTGGGACTTTGTCAAATGCCTTACTGAAATCCATATAGACGACATCCACGGCCCTTCCTTCGTCAACCGTTTTTGTCACTTCCTCAAAAAACTCCACCAAATTTGTAAGGCATGACCTTCCTCTTACAAAACCATGCTGTCTGTCACTAATGAGATTGTTCCGTTCTAAATGCACATACATCCTGTCTCTAAGAATCCTCTCCAACAACTTCCCTACCACGGACGTCAAGCTCACTGGCCTATAATTTCCCGGGTTATCCCTGCTACCCTTCTTAAACAACGGGACCACATTCGCTATCCTCCAATCCTCAGGGACCTCACCTGTGTCCAATGAAGAGACAAAGATTTCCATCAGAGGCCCAGCAATTTCATCTCTCGTCTCCCTGAGCAGTCTAGGATAGATGCCATCAGGCCCTGGGGCTTTGTCAGTTTTAATGTTCCCTAAAAAACCTAACACTTCCTCCCTTGTAATGGAGATTTTCTCTAACGGGTCAACACCTCCCTCCAAGACACTCCCGGTGAACACGTCCCTCTCCTTTGTGAATACCGATGCAAAGTATTCATTTAGGATCTCCCCTATTCCCTTGGGTTCTAAGCATAATTCCCCTCCTTTGTCCCCGAGAGGTCCAATTTTCTCCCTGACAACTCTTTTGTTCCTAACTTATGAATAGAATGTCTTAGGATTCTCCTTAATCCTGCCTGCCAAGAACATCTCGTGACCTCTTTTTGCCCTTCTAACTCCCCGTTTGAGTTCTTTCCTACTCTCTCTGTATTCCTCCAGAGCTCCATCTGTTTTCTGTTGCCTGGACTTAATGTACGCCTCCCTTTTCATTTTAATCAGATCCACAATTTCCCTGGTTATCCACAGCTCTTGAATCCTACCTTTCCTATCCTTCCTTTTTACAGGCACATGCCTATCCTGCAGCCTTATCAACTGTTCCTTAAAAGACTCCCACATGCCAGACGCGGACTTACCCCCGAACAGCCTCTCCCAATCAACGTCCACCAATTCCTGCCTAATCCGGCTATAGTTAGCCTTCCCCCAGTTTAGCACCCTGCCCGTAGGACAGCACTCATCCTTGTCCATTATTATCCTAAAGTTAACAGAGTTGTGGTCACTATTTGCCACATGTTCCCCTACCGAAACTTTGACAACCTGACCAGGCTCATTTCCCAGAACTAGGTCCAGTATAGCCCCCTCTCTAGTCGGGCTATCTACATACTGTTCAAAAGAACCTTCCAGTATGCATTTTACAAGTTCCTCCCCGTCTAAGCACTTTCCAGTCTATACCAGGGAAATTAAAGTCCCCCACGACAACAACCCTATTTTTTCTGCACCTATCCAGAATCTCCTGACATATCCTTTCCTCCACTTCCCGTGGGCTGTTGGGTGGTCTGTAGTACACCCCCAGCATAATGACTGCACCCTTCCTGTTTCTGAGTTCCACCCACAGCGACTCAGTACATGACCCCTCTAAGTTGTCTACCCTCTGCACTGCTGTAATATGCTCCCTAACTAATATCGCTACTCCTCCACCTTTTTTAGCCCCTCCTCTGTCTCGCCTAAAACACTTATACCCCGGAATATTCAGCTGCCAGTCCTGTCCTTCTTTTAATCAAGTCTCCGTCACCGCAACCACATCCAAATTCCACGTAAGCATTAAGGCCCTAAGATCGTCTGTCTTACACTGCACCAGAAGCGGGTATCACATGACAAAGCAGACCACGTCACAGAATTTCTACAGTGCAGAAGGATGCCATTTGACCCATCGAGTCTGCAGCAACTCTCCAACAGAGCATGTTATCCAGGCCCCTATTCCTGCAACCCCACGTATCCCTGTAACCTACACACCGTAGGACATTAAGGGGCCAATTTACCACGGCCAATTCATCTAACCAGCACGTCTTTCGGACTGTGGGAGGAAACCGGAGCACCCGGAGGAAACCCACGCAGACACGGGGAGAACATGTAGACTCCGCACAGACAGTGACCTGAGGCTGGAATCAAACCTGGGTTCCTGGCACCGTGAGGCAGCAGTGCTAACCACTGGGCCACTCCAGAATTAACCAATCGCTAGTATCGGTTTGTGGGCCTTTGCAGTGATTTAAAAAATTAAACTGGCTCCTTTGGGTGCAAGGACATGAAGAAGAACTTTTGTTTTAGAAATATGTTAAATTTGGCTAAGAAACTAAACAGTGTAGCACGGTATATAGACAGGGAATGGTTCTGCATATAGTTTGGCACGTTTGTTCAGGAGACTTTCTCAGTCATTTAAAATCGGATTACGTAGTGGAGTGACACCAAATAAAACTGCTTTCTCAACCCAAACAACAGCCAGTTACCACTGCTAAATACATAAAGGAATATGTTCATTCTGCAACTGTGCAGCACAAAATGGTTCCCCACTGCATTCAGTTGCTCGTCTCAAGGTTATTTGCAAGTATTGATTCACAAGAATCTAATCTGTACGATACTTGAATACGAGGAATGAACAAAGACAGTTTTCTGATCTTTGCGCTCCTACTGAGAAAACACTGTCTGAGTTCACAGCAACACAACAGGCTTCAAGGGCACAATATTTTCCAGGTGGTAAAGATGGAAAAAAAAATCACTTCTTTTCGGGAGGAAGGGAAATTTCAGCAGGAAATAGGCCAGACAAAGTTTTTTAAAAGCTGTTGTTCAAGGGGATTATTTTGGCATTTTCATCTGACATGCGGTCGAATCGACCCGAACCCCTCTTTTTAAAAACAGCACATCAGCTCCTTGTGGATTTTCAGAGGACAAAAGGCTGTTTACTGAGGCAGAGGGTACCCGCAGCTCTGCTGTCCATTGAGATGGGGGCTCAGGAATCTGCCACGTTCATAATCAGAATTTAGCAGACTAAATTAAAATGATCGGTGGCAAGTTCACAGCAGTAATTTGATCCCTGGTGTCTGCTGATGTTCACCAGTCATCAGAACCACGATTAAATTACTTCACCTCTATCCAACTCCTACGCTATATATAACTTGTCCCGATATTCTAAAAGGTGGATGAACCGATGTAACATCACCCCACTGTTTACTCGTTTTATTTCTGGAGAAAAACATTTTGCCCCCTTCTCTGTCTCTCATCAGTTTGCTTCCGTGCTTTCCTGTGGGTGCTACGCGGCATCATGGGTATAAACAGTCTTCCGGAATCTCACTAAAGCAAGCGGACACAAACTCTTAACAATGGGATGAACCAGAACTGAGCTGTCATTACCTGACACGGGCACTTCCAGTTCAGCTTGCTCAATCGCAATCCAGATCACTGTCCTCATTCCCAACTCAGAAAAGTTCAGGCCAATCATCATCTTCCTGATTCAGATTACGGAACCATAAGACATAGGGAGCAGAATGAGGCCACTCGGCCCATCGAGTCTGCTCCGCCATTCAATCATGGCTGATATTTTTCTCATCCCCATTCTCCTGCCTTTTCCCCATAACCCCGATCCCCTTATCAATCAAGAACCTATCTATCTCTGTCTTAAAGACACTCAATGGCCCGGCCTCCACAGCCTTCTGCGGCAAAGAGTTCCACAGATTCACCACTCTGGCTGAAGAAACTCCTCCTCATCTCTGTTTTAAAGGAACAACTGGGCGCAGACCACACATTGCAGACTAGTGCTCTATTGAAAAAGACTGAACTTCCCCCATTCCCCCTATTATAGAAAGGATATTAAACTAGAAAGAGTGTAGAAAAGATTTACTCAGATACTACCGGGTCTTGATGGTTTGAGTTATAAGGAGAGGCTGGATAGACTGGGATTTTTTTCTCTGGAGCGTAGAAGGCTGAGGGGTGATCTTATAGAGGTCTATAAAATAATGAGGGGCATGGATCAGCTAGATAGACAATATCTTTTCCCAAAGGTAGGGGAGTCTAAATCTAGAGGGCATAGGTTTAAGGTGAGAGGGGAGAGATACAAAAGTTTCCAGAGGGGCAATTTTTTCTACACAAAGGGTGATGAGTTTCTGGAACGAGCTGCCAGAGGTAGTAGTAGAGGCGGGTACAATTTTGTCTTTTAAAAAGCGTTTAGACAGTTACATGGGTAAGATGGGTATAAAGGGATATGGGTCAAATGCCCATTTGGGACTAGCTTAGGGGTTTTTAAAAAAAAGGGCGGCATGGACAAGTTGGGCCGAAGGGCCTGTTTCCATGCTGTAAACCTCTATGACATTCGATCAGTATTGGTCTTGAGGATACACATTTCCTTTCCAGGGTAAAGAATTCCAAAGATTCTGAGGAAAGAGATTTCTCATAATCGGAGTCCAAAATGGCTTTTATCCTGAGACTGAGACATTCCAGCTAAGCAAAACAGCCTCTCAACATTAACCCTGTCAAACTCTCATCATTTCAGTGACGTCTCTGTCCACTCTGTTCAATTATTCCTCATCCTTCTTCTTGGGCAGTCCCATTACGCAAGCCAGCCTCCCATCCACTGACTTTGTCTACACTTCCTGCTGCCTCAGGAAAAGCAGCCAGCATAATCAAGGACCCCACACACCCCGGACATTCTCTCTTCCACCTTCTTCCGTCGGGAAAAAGATACAAAAGTCTGAGGTCACGTACCAACCGACTCAAGAACAGCTTCTTCCCTGCTGCTGTCAGACTTTTGAATGAACCTACCTCGCATTAAGTTGATCTTTCTCTACACCCCAGCTATGACTGTAACACTACATTCGACACTCTCTCCTTTCCTTCTCTCTGAAGGGTATGCTTTGTCTGTATAGCGCACAAGAGAAAATACTTTTCACTGTACACCAATACATGTGACAATAATAAATCAAATCAGGATCAAAGATGACTTGCTTCCACTCTGGCTCGATGGCTGACAAGTTCCTGGGAATTATGTTCCATTACACAATGTGCAGACTCTGCCACATAGTACGGTGGTTACCATGAGCAGATCAGAGGCAGGGAACATTGTGGTGAGTAACTCATCCCCATGGCCTGACCACCATCAACAAGAAAGTCAATAGTGTGATGGAATATTCTCCATTTGCCTGGATGAGTGCGGCTCCAACTCGAGAAGCTTGACACCATCCAGGATAATGCAGTCAGCTGGATTGACATTCCATTCATAGAGTCATAGAGGTTTACAGCGTGGAAACAGGCCCTTCAGCCCATGCTGCCCCTTTTTTAAAAAAAACGCTAAGCTAGTCCCAATTGGCCCCTCTATACCTATCTTACCCATGTAACTATCTAAGCGCTTTTTAAAAGGCAAAATTGTACCCGCCTCTACTACTATCTCTGGCAGCTTGTTCCAGACACTCACCACCCTGTGTGTGAAAAAATAGCCCCTCTGGACCCTTTTGTATCTCTCCCCTCTCACCTTAAACCTAAGCCCTCTACCTCTGGGAAAAGATATTGACTATCTAGCTGATCTGTGCCCCTCATTATTTTATAGACCTCTATAAGATCACCCCTAAGCTTTCTACGCTCCAGAGAAGAAAGTCCCAGTCTATCCAGCCTCTCCTTATTACTCAAACCATCAAGTCCAGGTAGCATCCTTGTAAGTCTTTTCTGCACTCTTTCCAGTTTAATAATATCCTTTCTATAAAAGGGCGACCAGAACTGTACACAGTATTCCAAGTGTGGCCTTACCAATGTCTTGTACAACTTCAACAAGACGTCCCAACTCCTGTATTCAATGTTCTGACCAATGAAACCAAGCATGCTGAATGCCTTCTTCACCACTCTGTCCACCTGTTACTCCACTTTCAAGGAGCTATGAACATGTACCCCTAGATCTCTTTGTTCTGTAACTCTCCCCAACGCCCTACCATTATCGGAGTACGTCCTGCCCTGGTTCAATCTTTTATCGAAATTAAATTCACCACCTTAAACACTCTCTCCCTCCACCACTGGCACCGATTCCAGAGCAACTTGCAAAATCTGCAAAAATCACAACCTCAACCATCTCAAAGAATGAAAGTGGCAAGCACACTAGGACACCACCACCTCCAAGTCACACATCACCTCAACATGGACACACCACCCCAAGACGGACATGGATCCTTTTTGCTCTGGGAGAATTGCACGGAAAATTTAACTGGGCATTTAAGTTGCCCGGGGTGCGAGGGGTCCTTGATTATACTGGCTGCTTTGCCGAGGCAGCGGGAAGTGTAGACACAGTCAATGGATGGGAGGCTGGTTTGCGTGATGGGACTGCCCAATGACAAACACTTCTATTTTTTTATTTTTCCATAGAGGAAGAAGTGATTTTAACAGGTGGGAATTGAACACTCCAGTCACACTGACAGGGCGACTGTCCAGAACATTCACTGCAAGCTAACACGCGGAATGTGTGCTTTGCACTTTGTGGGAGACCTTTTGCATCGAGGAAGACCCAAATCACAGGCCAATGAACAGGGCATGAACAATCCGTTCTTCTTGTACATGTGTTACAAGCACTTGTGCCAGTTTGTCAGCCCCGCAAGTTGATTGCGCAAAAGTAAGTGGTAATATACTTATGAAGGGGTTGGCTCCCAGCCCGGTGCCTGTGTAATGTTTCTGACACAATGGCTTGCAGAATCTCACTAGCTGTCCTGTCTGGAGACAATACACATCTCTTTAACCTGTGTTTAATGCTCCCTCCACCCACATTGTCTGTACCTTTAAGACCTGACTGGCTGTAGAGATTCGCATTCTAATCAGTATTCTGTAACTTGATTTTGTGTCTGTGCCCTGTTTGAGGGCACATTTCCACTCCATCTGACGAAGGAGCAGCGCTCCAAAAGCTTATGGTATTTGCTATCAAATAAACCTGTTGGACTTTAACCTGGTGTTGTGAGACTTCTTACTGTGTTCACCCCAGTCCAACGCCGGCATCTCCACATCATGACAATGGGAGTTCACAGGAACACTGAGGTTCAGAACCCACATTGCGCCACCTCCCCCACGGCACGTTCACACCATTAGATCGGTCAGAGCCACACTCAGCAGGTACAATGCTCACTTGGGTTTAAAAATGAGACCCTGCTTCAAGGTTAGGGAGATCATACAATCCCTACAGTGCAGAAGGAGGCCATTCGGCCCATCGAGTCTGCACCGACCACAATCCCACCCAGGCCCTATCCCCATAACTCCACATATTGACCCTGTTAACCCCCCTGACACCAAGGGGCAATTTAGCATGGCCAATCAACCTAACCCGCACATCTTTGGGCTGTGGGAGGAAACCGGAGCACCCGGAGGAAACCCACGCAGACCAGGAGAATGTGCAAACTCTGCACAGACAGTGACCCAAGGCCCGAAATAAACCCGGGTCCCTGGCGCTGTGAGGCAGCAGTGCTAACCACTGTGCCACCCGAGATGTCAAGTTTCAAAATTCACAGGGACAGAAAGAAACCTTTCCGATCAGGCCGTATGCTTTTGAAACTCAAAGTTAAGTATGAAAGCCCGAGAAAAGTCATTTATCATTTTTTTCTTCCCAAATATATGTTTGTGTCTGTGTGTATACACACAAACATGCAAGGAGACGATTTCATGACTCACTTTTATAACAATATGTACCAAAATATAATGTGTACATATCAAAAATAGATTCAAAGTCTGGAGTTTATTACACAATTCCTATTATGGCATTTACTGTAATGCCCTGCTTACCACCGAAACCCATTCTTGTGACACATTTCATTGACATCATGTAAAAAACAGTAACGTTTCGACAATTTCAAACTGTACTGGACACTGGTGACAGCATGGGGGCCTTTCAGCCCATCATGCCTCTGCCAGCTCTTTGGGAGAGCTATCCAAGCAGTCCCACTCTCCTTATCATCAAGAGCACGGCACCTATTTCCTTTTCCAAGTATGTGCCCAATTCTCCTTTGAAAGAGAATGGATTCCACATCACAACAGCTCACTCAGTTCCTCCTAATTTCATTTCTGGTCTGTTTAGCCAATTGTCTTAAATGTGTCCCCTCCGGTTACCAACCATCCTGCCGGTGGAAGCAATTCCTTGCGATTCACCCTCATCAAAACGCCCCGCATAATTTGTGACATCTCTTAAATTCCCCCTTTAGCTTCTGTGCTCTAAAGAATAACAATCCTCGCCTACCTTGTCTCTCATCCTGTGAGCATATTAGTCAACTTCCTCTGCCCTTTTTGCAAGGACACAGCATTCTTCCTAAAAGTGTGGCAGCCAGAACTGACCACAACACTTCCGACTCGGGTCAAACTAGTGTTTCGTAAAGGCCACACAGCGCTTTCTGGCTTTTCGTATTCTTGTAAACAGGAAGCTGCCCGGCAGATACAGATCAACCCACACTTTCCAAATCACAACGGTACCTGTCAGAACCAAAACAGAAAATGCTGGAAAATCTCAGCAGGTCGGACAACATCTGTGGAGGGAGAATGGAGCCAATGTTTCAAGTCTGGATGACCCTTCGTTAGAGCTCCAGACTGTAAACGTTCTGTTTTTGTTTCAGATTCCAGCATCCACGATAATTTGCTTTCATGATACCCGTCAGCTTGGGTTATCTTGTCAGATTCACTTGGGCCACACAGAGAAACTTCCTTAAAGTGTAAGTTTATTTATTAAGTGTCACAAGTAGGCTGACATTCACACTGCAATGAAGTTACTGCGGAAGTTCCCCAAGTCGCCACACTCCAGCGCCTGTTCGGGTACACAGAGGGAGAATTTAACATGGCTAATGCACCTAACCAGCACGTCTTTCGGACTGTGGGAGGACACCGGAGCACCTGGAGGAAACCCACGCAGACACGGGAAGAATGTGCAGACTCCGCACAGGCAGTGACCCAAGCCGGGAATCAAACCCGGGTCCCTGGCGCTGTGGGGCAGCAGTGCTAACCACTGGGCTACCGTCCTTGTCCCTGCATGCACTCTTACGCCTCAATTAGTAAAGTTCCCAATACATTTGACAATAATAGATCAAATCAAAAGCTCAAGAACCTGTCATGCTGAGCTTCCTGGCATTGTTAACTTGCCCCACCATCTTCAAACGTTTGTCCACATTCTGCCAGGTTTGACCTAATGCGTTCCCTATGATTTTAATCGTTCCACTGTTGGCAGCCGTGTCGCCGGCCCCTCCACCTGTCTCTCCTTTCAGACACTCCTTAAAATCTACCTCTCACCGGCTCAATTTCTTTTCCCCATCCACCCCTATCCTACCCCCCACATCACCCCTATCCTCCCCCCCACATCACCCCTATCCTCCCCCCCAATATCACCCCTGTCCTTCCCCCCCCATATCACCACTGTCCTCCCCCCATATCACCCCTATCCTCCCCCCCCATATCACCCCGAACCTCCCCCCCCATATCACCCCGAACCTCCCCCCCCATATCACCCCGATCCTCCTCCCTCCCATATCACCCCGATCCTCCCCCCCCCACATCACCCCTATCCTCCCCCCCCACATCACCCCTACCCTCCCCCCCCACATCACCCCTATCCTCCCCCCCACATCACCCCTATCCTCCCCCCCACATCACCCCTATCCTCTCCCCCACATCACCCCTATCCTCCCCCCCATAGCACCCCTATCCTCCCCCCCACATCACCCCGATCCTCCCCCCCACATCACCCCTATCCTCCCCCCCACATCACCCCTATCCTCCCCCCCACATCACCCCTATCCTCCCCCCCACATCACCCCTATCCTCCCCCCCACATCACCCCTATCCTCCCCCCCCACATCACCCCTATCCTCCCCCCCACATCACCCCTATCCTCCCCCCCACATCACCCCTATCCTCCCCCCCACATCACCCCTATCCTCCCCCCCACATCACCCCTATCCTCCCCCCCACATCACCCCTATCCTCCCCCCCACATCACCCCTATCCTCCCCCCCACATCACCCCTATCCTCCCCCCGACATCACCCCTATCCTCCCCCCGACATCACCCCTATCCTCCCCCCCACATCACCCCTATCCTCCCCCCGACATCACCCCTATCCTCCCCCCGACATCACCCCTATCCTCACCCCGACATCACCCCTATCCTCCCCCCCACATCACCCCTATCCTCCCCCCCACATCACCCCTATCCTCCCCCCCACATCACCCCTATCCTCCCCCCCACATCACCCCTATCCTCCCCCCCACATCACCCCTATCCTCCCCCCCACATCACCCCTATCCTCCCACCCATAGCACCCCTATCCCCCCCATATCACCCCTATCCTCCCCCCCCATATCACCCCTATCCTCCCCCTCCATATCACCCCTATCCTCCCCCCCATATCACCCCTATCCTCCCCCCCACATCACCCCTATCCTCCCCCCCCATAGCACCCCTATCCCCCCCCATATCACCCCTATCCTCCCCCCCATATCACCCCTATCCTCCCCCCCACATCACCCCTATCCTCCCCACCACATCACCCCTATCCTCCCCCCCACATCACCCCTATCCTCCCCCCCACATCACCCCTATCCTCCCCCCCACATCACCCCTTTCCTCCCCCCCACATCACCCCTATCCTCCCCCCCACATCACCCCTATCCTCCCCCCCACATCACCCCTATCCTCCCCCCCCATAGCACCCCTATCCCCCCCATATCACCCCTATCCTCCCCCCCCATATCACCCATATCCCCCCCCCATATCACCCCTACCCCCCCAATATCACCCCTATCCTCCCCCCCCATATCTCCCCTATCCTCACCCCCATATCACCCCTATCCTCACCCCCATATCACCCCTATCCTCCCCCCCCATATCACCCCTATCCTCCCCCTCCATATCACCCCTATCCTCCCACCCATATCACCCCTATCCTCCCCCCCACATCACCCCTATCCTCCCCCCCATAGCACCCCTATCCCCCCCCATATCACCCCTATCCTCCCCCCCATATCACCCCTATCCTCCCCCCCATATCACCCCTACCCCCCCCCAATATCACCCCTATCCTCCCCCCCATATCTCCCCTATCCTCACCCCCATATCACCCCTATCCTCACCCCCATATCACCCCTATCCTCCCCCCCATATCACCCCTATCCTCCCCCTCCATATCACCCCTATCCTCCCCCCCATATCACCCCTATCCTCCCCCCCCATATCACCCCTATCCTCCCCCCCCATATCACCCCTTTCCTCCCCCCCATATCACCCCTATCCTCCCCCCCCATCTCACCCCTATCCTCCCCCTCCATATCACCCCTATCCTCCCCCCCCATATCACCCCTATCCCTCCCCCCCATATCACCCTATCCACCCCCCCATATCACCCTATCCACCCCCCCATATCACCCTATCCACCCCCCCATATCACCCTATCCACCCCCCCATATCACCCTATCCACCCCCCCCCCCATATCACCCTATCCACCCCCCCCCATATCACCCTATCCCCCCCACCCCCCCATATCACCCTATCCCCCCCACCCCCCCATATCACCCTATCCAACCCTATAAGGTAGCACAGTGGTTAGCAATGTTGCCTAACAGTGCCAGGGACCCGGGCTCGATTCCCGGCTTGGGTCACTGTCTGTGCGGAGTCTGCACGTTCTCCTCGTGTCTGCGTGGGTTTCCTCCGGGTGCTCCAGTTTCCTCCCACAGTCCGAGAGACGTGCTGGTTAGGTGCTAAATTCTCCCTCGGTGTAACCCGAACAGGGTTATTTGGTGTTACTATAAAGCTAACCTGTGACAATAATAAACTTTAAAAACAAAAAAAAATCACCCTATCCATCCCAACTTCACCTGTGGCACGGTGTCAATAAATTTGACCAAAATCTGACCCTCCAGTGAAGCACCTTGGGGATGGTTTTAATTACATTAAAGGCGCTATGTAAATGCAAGTGGCGCCCTGCTGCTGCTCCCACAGTGTCTAACCCAGTATTTTATCCCCGCCTTCCCAGCAGTTGCTCCCTGATAGGAGGGAGTTTGGACATTGACTTTCCAAACACACACACACACATTAAGCAGGTTTAAAATTTGGGCAGGGGGCAAATTTGGGCAGGGGGCAAATTTGGGCAGGGGGCAAATTTGGGGAGTGGGGCAAATTTGGGGAGTGGGGCAAATTTGGAGAGTGGGGCAAATTTGGAAAGTGGGGCAAATTTGGAAAGTGGGGCAAATTTGGGCAGGGAGCAAATTTGGAAAGTGGGGCAAATTTGGGCAGAGGGTAAGGATGCGAGAGCGTCCCCCCCTCTCTCCTCAAGTCCCTTCGCGGCCTACCCTCCCAGCTTGAAGCCTCGGGCTTTCCTGGAGCGATGGCCGGTCCCCTTTCCCCCCCGCTGGCCGTACCTCCGCGTGCAGCTCCATCCGCGACGGCCCGACCGGGAAAGCCGGCGAGATGAAGAGGAGGAAGCCGACCACCATCTTCTCCATGTCTCGGGGCGAGACGGCTCATCGAGACGCCCGCTCCAGCCTCCCCCCGGCGGCCATGGGAGCCCGAGTACCCGAGCCCGCCCCCTCCTCCGTCCGCGCCCCCGATTGGTCGCCACCTTCCCCACGTCCCGCCATCCCATTGGCCGGGCCCTCTGTCAATCACCGCCGCCGGCCCGCCTCCTCCGTTCCCTATTGGTTCCTCGTCCGCCGGCACGTCCGCAGCCGCCTGTTCTGATTGGCTGCGCGGCACGTCAATCATCTTACTGTCGCCACCTTCCCCCTCCCCCCCAACCACCATAGAAAGTTTGGAACAACTTTTCCAATTGTGTGTGAACAAAACAAAGAACAATACAGCACAGGAACAGGCCCTTCGGCCCTCCAAGCCCGTGCCGCTCCCTGGTCCAAACTAGACCATTCTTTTGTATCCCTCCATTCCCACTCCGTTCATGTGGCTATCTAGATAAGTCTTAAATGTTCCCAGTGTGTCCGCCTCCACCACCTTGCCCGGCAGGGCATTCCAGGCCCCCACCAACCTCTGTGTAAAATACGTCCTTCTGATATCTGTGTTAAACCTCCCCCCGCCCCGCTCACCTTGAACCTATGACCCCTCGTGAACGTCACCACCGACCTGGGAAAAAGCTTCCCACCGTTCACCCTATCTATGCCTTTCATAATTTTATACACCTCTATTAGGTCACCCCTCATCCTCCGTCTTTCCAGTGAGAACAACCCCAATTTACCCAATCTCTCCTCATAACTAAGCCCTTCCATACCAGGCAACATCCTGGTAAACCTCCTCTGCACTCTCTCCAAAGCCTCCACGTCGTTCTGGTAGTGTGGCGACCAGAACTGGACGCAGTATTCCAAATGCGGCCGAACCAACGTTCTATACAACTGCAACATCAGACCCCAACTTTTATACTCTATGCCCCGTCCTATAAAGGCAAGCATGCCATATGCCTTATTCACTACCGTCTCCACCTGTGACGTCACCTTCAAGGATCTGTGGACTTGCACACCCAGGTCCCTCTGCGTATCTACACCCTTTATGGTTCTGCCATTTATCGTATAGCTCCCCCTTACGTTAGTTCTACCAAAATGCATCACTTCGCATTTATCTTGATTGAACTCCATCTGCCACTTCTTTGCCCAAATTTCCAGCCTATCTATATCCTTCTGTAGCCTCTGACAATGTTCCTCACTATCTGCAAGTCCAGCCATTTTCGTGTCGTCCGCAAACTTACTGATCACCCCAGTTACACCTTCTTCCAAATTGTTTATATAAATCACAAACAACAGAGGTCCCAATACAGAGCCCTGCGGAAAACCGCTAGTCACAGGCATCCAGCCGGAAAAAGACCCTTCCACTACCCCCTCTGTCTTCTGTGACCAAGCCAGTTCTCCACCCATCTAGCCACCTCCCCCTTTATCCCATGAGGTCCAACCTTTTGCACCAACCTACCATGAGGGACTTTGTCAAACGCTTTACTAAAGTCCATATAGACGACATCCACGGCCCTTCCCTCGTCAACCATTCTAGTCACTTCTTCAAAAAACTCCACCAGGTTAGTGAGGCATGACCTCTCACAAAACCATGCTGACTATCGTTAATGAGTTTATTCCTTTCTAAATGTGCATACATCCTATCTCTAAGAATCCTCTCCAACAACTTCCCTACCACGGACGTCAAGCTCACCGGCCTATAATTTCCTGGGTTATCCTTCCTACCCTTCTTAAATAACAGGACCACATTAGCTATCCTCCAATCCTCCGGGACCTCACCTGTGTCCAGTGACGAGACAAAGATTTGCGTCAGAGGCCCAGCGATTTAATCTCTCGTCTCCCTGAGCAGCCTGGGATAGATTCCATCAGGCCCTGTGGATTTGTCAGTCTTTATATTCACTAAAAAACCTAATACTTCCTCCCTGGTAATGGAGATTTTCTCTAACGGGTCAACACTCCCCTCCGAGACACTCCCAGTCAACACATCCCTCTCCTTTGTGAATACCGACGCAAAGTATTCATTTAAGATCTCCCCTACTTCTTTGGGCTCTAAGCATAATTCCCCACTTTTGTCCCTGAGAGGTCCAATTTTTTCCCTGACAACCCTTTTGTCCCTAACGTATGAATAAAATGCCTTGGGATTCTCCTTAATCCTGTCTGCCAAGGACATTTTGTGACCCCTTTTTGCCCTTCTAATTCCCCGTTTGAGTTCTTTCCTACTTTCTTTGTATCCCTCCAGAGCTCCCTCCGTTTTTAGCTGCCTGGACCGAACGTACATCACTTTTTTCTTTTTGACCAATCCCTCAATTTCCCTGGTTATCCACGGTTCTCGAATCCTACCCTTCCTATCCTTTTTTACAGGCACATGCCAATCCTGCAGCCCTAACAACTGTTCCTTAAAAGACTCCCACATGCCAGATGTGGATTTACCCTCAAACAGCCTCTCCCAATCAACAGCTGCCAATTTCTGCCTAATCCCACTAAAGTTAGCCTTCCCCCAATCCAACACCTTACCCTTGGGACACCACTCATCCTTTTCCATCACTATCCTAAAGCTAACAGAATTGTGGTCACTATTTGCCACATGTTCCCCTACCAAAACTTTGAAGACCTGACCGGGCTCATTCCCCAGTACTAGGTCCAGTATAGCCCCCTCTCGAGTCGGGCTATCTACATATTGTTCCAAAGAACCCTCCTGTACGCATTTTACAAATGCCTTCCCTTTCAGATTCCCAGCCCTACGCGATTTCCAGTCTATACCAGGGAAATTGAAGTCTCCCACTACAACAACCCTATTTTTCCTGCACCTATCCAGTATCTCCTGACATATCCATTCTTCTACTTTCCTTGGTCTGTTGGGGGGCCTGTAGTATACCCCCAACATAGTGACTGCGCCCTTCCTGTTTCTGAGCTCCACCCACAGTGACTCGTTACACGACCCCTCTGAATTGTCCTCCCTCTGCACCGCTGTAATATGCTCTCCAACTAATACTGCTACTCCCCCACCTCTTTTGGCCCCTCCTCTGTCTCGCCTAAAACACTTGTACCCCGGAATATTCAGTTGCCAGTCCTGTCCCTCTTTCAACCAAGTCTCTGTCACCGCAACCACATTCAAATTCCTCGTAAGCATTAAGGCCCCAAGTTCGTCTGTCTTACCTGCTACGCTCCTTGCATTGAAGTAGATGCACTCCAGACCTCCAGGCCCAGTGAGATCATCCTCCCCCAGAGTGCTCTTCTTCTTTGCCAGCCTTGTCCTGGCCCCAAGCTCGTCCCAGCCTCTACACTTGTAGACATAATTTTTTGATCCCCACCCCCCTGCCATATTAGTTTAAACCCACCCGAACTGCACTAGCAAAACTCCCAGCCAGGATATTCATGCCCTTCCAATTTAGTTGTGACCTGTCCTTCTTGTACAGGTATCCCCCTCTCTTGAAAACTTCCCAGTGATCCAGGAATATGAATCCCTCCCCGCTGGACCAATCCTTTAGCCAAGCGTTCAATTGTACTGTCTCCCTATTCCTAGCCTCACTGGCCCGAGGCATTGGGAACAGCCCAGAGATGGCCACTCTGGAGGCCCTACTTTTTAGCCTATTTCCCAACTCCCTGAATTGCTCTCGTAGGATCCCCCTGCTCTTCCTATCTACGTCATTTGCACCAATGTGTACAACGACATCCGTTTCTTTATCCTCCCCTTTTAATATGCATCCTATCCGCTCGGAGACATCCATTACCCCAGCACCAGGTAGGCAGACTACCATCCTGGAGTCCCGTTCGCACCCACAGAATCGCCTGTCCGTGCCTCTAACCGACGCGTCCCCCACCACTATTTCTCTCCTAATCCCTCTCTTTCCTTTCCGGGCCACAGAGCCTGACTCTGTGCCAGTGACCTGGTCACTGTGGCTTACCCCTGGAGAGTCATCCTCCTCCACACTATCCAAAACAATATACCTGTTTTGAAGGGGGACAACCACAGGTGACCCCACCACTGATTGCTCACTCCCCTCCCCTCTCACACCTGTCGCCGAGCCCTTCCTATTATGAGAGACAGCCACTGGAATACTCTCTGGTACATTACCCTTCTGACCTTTACTCCTCCTAACTGTGTCCCACGTGTCTTCCCCCTGAGGCCCCGGTGTAACTACTTGTCTATAACTCATGTCTATTTGTCTCTCATTCTCCCTGACTAGACTAAGGTCATCAAGCCGCTGCTCCAGTTCCCTGACGCAGTCCCTCAGGAGCTGCAGTTCCACGCACCCGGTGCAAATGTGAACCTCCGGGCGGCTAGGTGTTTCCGGGAACTCCCACATCCCACACCGAAAGCAACAAACTGGCCGATCACTCATAGCTACCCTTTTCCTTTATAGGAATGGAAAAGAAAAAAAACACCTACCCCGCTTCGCCCTTTCCCCAAAGCTCTGTGAGCCAAAGCCCTTACAGCTCTCACTCTACTCCCTGCTCACTCGCTGCCCGCTCCTGACGCTGCCCGCTCAAAAGTGCGGCCTGCTTTTAAACCCTCCAAAAACCTTCCCAGGCTTCTCCTGGGCCTACTTCCTGTTTTGGAAAAAAAAACCCTCCAATTTGTAACACAAATTTAACTGAAAAATAAATAAATCACATGCATAAACACACTCCCTTACCCTCAGCCTGCTCCTGTGGAACAATGAGGCTGAAACCTCCAAGGTAAGCCCTTTTTAAACCCTCCAAAAACCTTCCCAGGCTATGGTGCTGGTGGAGGCTTCTTCTCTGCTTTGTGTCAGGATAAAGTTTGCAGTAACTTTTCATGCTTGAATTCTGAGGAAAGACCACAGATTTTATAGATTTTGATTTGATTTATTCCTGTCACATTTATTAGTACAGTAAGAAGTTTAACAACACCAGGTTAAAGTCCAACAGGTTTATTTGGTAGCAAATGCCACTAGCTTTCGGAGCGCTGCCCCTTCGTCAGATAGCCTGACAAAGGGGCAGCGCTCTGAAAGCTAGTGGTATTTGCTACCAAATAAACCTGTTGGACTTTAACCTGGTGTTGTTAAATTTCTTACTGTGTTTACCCCAGTCCAATGCCGGCATCTCCACAACATGTATTAGTATACAGGGAAAAGTATTGTTTCTTGTGCGCTATACAGACACAGCATACCGTTCATAGAGAAGGAAAGGAGAGGGTGCAGAATGTAGTGTTACAGTCATAGCTAGGGTTTGATTTGATTTGATTTATTACTGTCACATGTATTAGTATACAGGGAAAAGTATTGTTTCTTGCGTGCTATACAGACAAAGCATACTGTTCATAGAGAAAGAAAGTAGAGAGTGCAGAATGTAGTATTACAGTCATCACTAGGGTGTAGAGAAAGATCTACTTAGGGTGAGGATGTCCAATCAAAAGTCTGACAGCAGCAGGGAAGAAGCTGTTCTTGAGTCGGTTGGTACGTGACCTCAGACTTTTATATCTTTTTCCCGACGGAAGAAGGTCGAAGGGAGAATGTCCGGGGCGCGTGGGGCCCTTGATTATGCTGGCTGCTTTTCCCGAGGCAGCGGGAAGTGTAGACAGAGTCAGTGGATGATTGAATTCTAACAAAAGACCACAGATTTTATAGATTTTGATTTGATTTATTATTGTCACATGTCTTAGTATACATGAAAAGTATTGTTTCTTGCGCGCTATACAGACAAAACATACCATTCATAGAGAAGGAAAAGAGAGGGTGCAGAATGTACTGTTACAGTCAGGGCAAGGGTGTCGGGAAAGATCAACTTAATGCAAGGTCAATGCATGGTCAACCAGCTCTGACAAAGAATCATCCAGACTCGAAACGTTGGCTCTATTCCCTCCCCACAGATGCTGTCAGACCTGCTGAGATTTTCCAGCATTTTCTGTTTTGGAAATGTACAATAAATGGCAGAACCCTTATGAGTATTGATAGGCAAAGGGATCTGGGTGTACCGGTACACAGGTCACTGAAAGTGGCAATGCAGGTGGAGAAGGTAGTCAAGAAGGCATACGGCATGCTTGCCTTCATCGGCCGGGGCACTGAGTGTAAAAATTGGCAAGTCATGTTGCAGCTTTATAGAACCTTAGTTAGGCCGCACTTGGAATATAGTGTTCAATTCTGGTCGCCACACTACCAGAAGGATGTGGAGGTTTTGGAGAGGGTACAGAAAAGATTTGCCAGGATGTTGCCTGGTATGGAGGGCATTAGCTATGAGGAGAGATTGGAGAAACTTGGTTTGTTCTCACTGGAACGACAGAGGTTGAGGGGCATAGAAGTCTACAAGATTATGAGAGGCATGGACAGAGTCAGAAGTTTTTTCCCCGGATGGAAGAGCCAATTACTAGGGGGCACATGTTTAAGATGCGAGGGACAAGGTTTAAAGGAGATGTACGAGGCAAGTTTTTTACAGAGAGTAGTGGGTGCCTGGAACTCGTTGCCGGGGGAGGTAGTGGAAGCGGATACGGTAGTGACTTTTAAGGGGTGTCTTGACAAATATGTGATTAGGATGGGAATAGAGGGATATGGTCCCCAGAAGGGCAGGGGGCTTTAGTTCAGTCGGGAAGCACGGTCGATGCAGGCTTGGAGGGCCGAAGGGCCTGTTCCTGTGCTGTAATTTTCTTTGTTTTTGTTTCATGGTCAATTTTTATGCCTTTATTAGCACCAAAGCAGCCCCGCTGGATTGCCACGCCATTGACAAACATTAACTCCCTCCACCACCGACGCACAGTGGCAGCAGTGTGTACCATCTACAAGATGCACAGCAGCAACTTACCAAGGCTCCTTAGACAGCACCTTCCAAACCCACAACCTCTACCATCTAGAAGTTCAAGGGCAGCAGACACATGGGGAACACCACCACCTGCAAGTTCCCCTCCAAACCAGTCACCATCCTCACTTGGAAATATACCTTTCCTTCACTATCGCTGGGTCAAAAATCCTGAAACTTCTTCCCTAACAGCACCATGGGTGTACCTACATCACATGGACTGCAACGGTTCAGGAAGTTGGTTCACCACCACCACCTCAAGGGGAAATTAGGGATGGGCAATAATTCATAGAATCATTACAGTACAGAAAGAGGCCATTCGGCCCATCGCGTCTGCACCGACCACAATCCCACCCAGGCCCTACCCCCACATATTTACCCACTAATCCCTCTAACCTACGCATCTCAGGACGCTAAGGGCAATTTTTAGCATGGCCAATCCACCTAACCCGCACATCTTTGGACTGTGGGAGGAAACCGGAGCACCCGGAGGAAACCCACGCAGACACAGGGAGAATGTGCAAACGCCGCACAGACAGTGACCCAAACTGGGAATCGAACCCAGGTCCCTGGAGCTGTGAAGCAGCAGTGCTAACCACTGTGCGACCGTGCCGCCCTCGATGGCCTCACCAGCAACATCCACATCCCATGAAAAATAAAAGTTTTTAAAAAACCTATTTATTATTATCACAAGTCGACTTACATTAACACTGCAGTGAAGTTACTGTGAAAATTCCCTACTCCTGTGCCTGTTCACTGAGGGACACTGAGGGACAATTTAGGATGGCCAATGCACTTAACCAGCACATCTTTCTGTCTGTGGGAGGAATCCCGTGTAGACACGGGGAGAAGCCTTCTCATAAAATGATGGTTTCGGCTCAACTCTGTGTTCAGCATTGCCCGGTCTGGCTCAGGAATTCTACTCTGGCAAGGCAGTCTCTGCCACATTTGCCGCAGAAAAAGATAGTGGGCTAAAAAGATTCACAATTCACTGGGCTCTGCTTTCTCTGGGGTCTTTTCTTGTGGCACGATGGTTAGCACTGCTGCCTCACTGTGCCAGAGACCCGGTTTGATTCCTGGCTTGGGTCACTGTCTGTGCAGAGTTTGTACATTTTCCCCGTGTCTGGGTGGGTTTCCTCCGGGTGCTCCGGTTTCTTGCCACAGTCCAAAGATGTGCGGGTTAGGTGGATTGGCCATGCTAAATTGCCCCTTAGTATCAGGGGGACTAGCTAGGGTAAATGCATGGCGTTATGTGGGTAGGGTCTGGGTGGGATTGTGGTCAGTGCAGACTCGATGGGCCGAATGGCCTCCTTCTGCACTGTAGGGATTCTATGATTCTAATTCTTCAAATGCCCTTGCAAACTGTCAGTGTCCCGAGGTCACAGTCGTCAGCTACTGGCTCCCAGCTGTCACTGTCAATATCCACCAGTCATAACTCACTTACAGGTGTCCTTAGAGGCATTGTCACCCACAATGTCACCCACAGGTGGCACAGTGGTTAGCACTGCTGCCTCACAGCACCAGGGACTTGGGTTCGATTCCCGGCTTGGGTCACTATCTGTGCGGACTTTGCACGTTCTCCCGTGTCTGCGTGGGTTTCCTCCGGGTGCTCCGGTTTCCTCCCACACTCCAAAAGACGTGCTGGTTAGATGCTAAATTCTCCCTCAGTGTCTCCAAACAGGCGCCGGAGTGTGGTGACTGGGGGATTTTCACAGTAACTTCATTGCAGCGTTAATGTAAGCCTTACTTGTGACTAATAAATAAACTTTAATGTCATGACCCAGTGGCTGATTCACCATACAGGAGGTCTTTGGGTATACAGTTGTCACCCAACCAATGAACGGTGTTGCGCCAGCGCTAGTGTAATTGGTTTTATAATGAGTGCATGCTGTCGGAGTTCGCCTGCTCCAGGAACTCTGAGTTAGTGACCTTCTCCTGCCAAGAAAATCCTGAGGATATGTCTGAGACAGCAAAGATGGAAACCGTTCAGCCTTTTCCCCGTGCCTAGCACGTGTTGTCCAAGTCTCACCAGTCTAGAGTGAGCTGAGCATGTCGGCTTGGTAGATTCTCTGTTTGGTGTTCTCAGTCAGGTTGCTGTTATTCCACACCCTCTTCCTGAGCATGGACATCACAACTGCATCTCTTGTTAGTTTCAACATCAAGGGACAGATTGCTGGTGATTATGGCGCCAAGATATGTGAAGCTATCGGCAACCTCCGGTGTCACGTGGTCAATGCTGATAAGATGGCAGCATGACAACATCCTGGACCGTCTCATCCTGGTCAAGCCAAATTCTTCGAGGGATCCACAAAGAGGCATGCGAGAACCCGTTCATTCGCTGGTACAGCTGTTCCTCAGCACGGATTGTTAAACGGATATAAGGAGAATGGGGAGAAAGTGTGATGTTGCGACAGAGGATCAGCCATGATCACATCGAATGGCCGATTGTCCTGCTCCTGCTTTTCTATGTTTCGAACATCATAAAGACAGATTTTCTTGTCATTCATCTCACAGCTGTTTATGGGAGCTTGCTGCGGACAAATTGGTGCAATGTTTCTTATGTCACAATAGTGACTCCACCTCAGAAATACTGAACTGACTGTAAAGCAATATGGGACAATGTTTTTTTGGTGGTGAGTGTCTGGAACAAGCTGCCAGAGGTAGTAGTAGAGGCGGGTACAATTTTGTCTTTTAAAAAACATTTAGACAGTTACATTGGTAAGATGTGTATGGAGGGATATGGGCCAAATGCGGGCAATTGGGACTAATCAGGGTTTTAAAACAAAGGGCGGCATGGACAAGTGGGCCGAAGGGCCTGTTTCCATGCTGTAAACCTCTATGACTCTCGTGGTGACCGACAGTATATAATTGCCAGTCTTATTGTTTTCTGCTCCACAGAGGCTGATTAACCTGCTGAGTATTTCCAGCATTTTCTGTTTTTAATATTTGATTTGATTTGATTTATTATTGTCACATGTATTAGCATAGTGAAAAGTATTGTTTCTTGCATGCTGTACAAAGCATACCGTTCATAGAGAAGGAAAGGAGAGATGTAGAATGTAGTCATAGCTAGGATGTAGAGAAAGATCAACTCAATGCAAGGTAGGTCTGATGGCAGCAGGGAAGAAGCTGTTCTTGAGTCGGTTGGTCCGTGACGTCAGACTTCTGTATCTTTTTCCCAACGGAATAAGGTGGAAGAGAGAATGTCCGGGGTGTGTGGGGGTTCTTGATTATGCTGGCTGCTTTGCCGAGGCAGCGGGAAGTGTAAACGGTGTCAATGGATGGGAGGCTGGTTTGCGTGATGGATTGGGCTACATTCACGACCTTTTGTAGTTTCTTGCAGTCCTGGGCAGAGCAGGAGCCATACCAAGCTGTGATACATCCAGAAAGAATGCTTTCTATGGCGCATCTGTAAAAGTTGGTGAGAGTTGTAGCTGAGATGCCAAATTTCCTTAGTCTTCTGAGAAAGTAGATGCGTTGGTGGGGCTTTCTTAACTATAGTGTCAGCATGGGGAGACCAGGACAGGTTGTTAGTGATCTGGTCACCTAAAAACTTGAAGCTCTCGACCAGTTCTACATCGTCCCCATTGATGTAGACCGGGGCATGTTCTCCTTTACGCTTCCTGAAGTCGATGACTATCTTTTGTTTTGTTGACATTGAGGGAGAGATTATTGTTGCCGCACCAGTTCACCAGATTCTCTATCTCATTCCTGTACTCTGTCTCGTCATTGTTTGAGATCCGACCCACTATGGTGGTGTCGTCAGCAAACTTGAAAATCGAATTGGAGGGGAATTTGGCCGCACAGTCATAGGTGTACAAGTATAGTAGGGGGCTGAGAACACAGCCTTGTGGGGCACCGGTGTTGAGGATGATCGTGGAGGAGATGTTGTTGCCTATCCTTACTGATTGTGGTCTGTGAGTTAGGAAGTTCAGGATCCAGTCGCAGAGGGAGGAGCCGAGGCCCAGGCCACGGAGTTTGGAGACGGGTTTCGTGGGAATAATGGTGTTGAAGGCTGAGCTGTAGACAATAAATAGGAGTCTGACATAGGTGTCCTTGTTATCTAGGTGTTCCAGGGTTGAGTGCAGGGCCAGGGAAATGGCGTTTGTTGTGGACCTGTTGCAGCGGTAGGCAAACTGTAGTGAATCCAGGAGGCTGGAATTGATTCGTGCCGTGACTAACCTTTCAAAGTATCGACTAGTGACTACAGTGACTACATCTCAAAAATACTTAACTGATTTTAAAGCAATATGGGACAATGTTTAGTGATGAACGACATTATATAATTGCCAGTCTTTCTTATTGTTTTCTGCTCTACAGGGGCTGATTAACCGGCTGAGTATTTCCAGCATTTTCTATTTTTATATCAGACTTCCTACACTGGCAGCATGTTGAAGTCCTCTTTCATTCTTTCTAATTATTTTGTGTTAAGAGAAATTGTAATTTAAACCCAGGAAAAAAACATTTGAGAAACAATGCAGCTGAGGAAGGATACTTTACCCCACACAGGGGAGGCGATGGCCTAGTGGTATTATCGCTAGACTATTAATCCAGAAACTCAGCCGTTGTTCCGGGGACCCGGGTTCGAATCCCGTCACGGCAGAAGGTGGAATTTGAATTCAATTGAAAAAGAATATCTGGAATTAAGAATCTACTGATGGCCATGAAACCACTGTTGGAAAAACCCATCTGGTTCACTAATGTCCTTTAGGGAAGGAAATCTGCCGTCCTTACCCGGTCTGGCCTACATGTGACTCCAGAGTCACAGTAATGTGGTTGACTCTCGGGCAATAAATGAGTAATAAATACTGTAAGAAGTTTAACAACACCAGGTTAAAGTCCAACAGGTTTATTTGGTAGCAAAAGCCACACAAGCTTTCGGAGCCTTAAGCCCCTTCTTCAGGTGAGTGGGAATTCTGTTCACAAACAGGGCATATAAAGACACAAACTCAACTTACATGAATAATGGTTGGAATGCGAATACTTACAGCTAATCAAGTCTTTAAGATACAAACAATGTGAGTGGAGAGAGCATCAAGACAGGCTAAAGAGATGTGTATTGTCTCCAGACAGGACAGCCAGTGAAACTCTGCAGGTCTAGGCAAGCTGTGGGGATTACAAATAGTGTGACATGAACCCAATATCCCGGTTGAGGCTGTCCTCATGTGTGCGGAACTTGGCTATCAGTTTCTGCTCAGTGACTCTGCGCCGTCGTGTGTTGTGAAGGCCGCCTTGGAGAACGCTTATCCGAATATCAGAGGCCGAATGCCCATGACCGCTGAAGTGCTCCCCCACAGGAAGAGAACAGTCTTGCCTGGTGATTGTCGAGCGGTGTTCATTCATCCGTTGTCGCAGCGTCTGCATGGTTTCCCCAATGTACCATGCCTCGGGACATCCTTTCCTGCAGCGTATCAGGTAGACAACGTTGGCCGAGTTGCAAGAGTATGTACCGTGTACCTGGTGGATGGTGTTCTCACGTGAGATGATGGTATCTGTGTCGATGATCCGGCACGTCTTGCAGAGGTTGCTGTGGCGGGGTTGTGTGGTGTCGTGGTCACCGTTCTCCTGAAGGCTGGGTAGTTTGCTGCGGACAATGGTCTGTTTGAGGTTGTGTGGTTGTTTGAAGGCAAGAAGTGGGGGTGTGGGGATGGCCATCCCACTGTAAACACTGTAAACATGATGTGGAGATGCCGGCGTTGGACTGGGGTGGCCACAGTAAGAAGTCTCACAACACCAGGTTAAAGTCCAACAGGTTTATTTGGAATCTCGAGTTTTCGGAGCGCGGCTCACCTGATGAAGGAGCAGCGCTCCAAAAGCTCGTGATTCCAAATAAACCTGTTGGACTTTAACCTGGTGTTGTGAGACTTCTTACCATTCACTGTAAACGCTAGTTATGATGTGCAGCACTGTCTGCATTCTTTTGGAATCATGAGTCTTTTTGATATTTGCTTTCCAATATGAACTAGTGAAATTGCGTTTTGTGAGTCTGTTCCCAGGAAGAATAGAGTGATTATGGCCATTTGGCCCATCAAATTCATACAGGTCCTTGTAGACCAAACAGTCCCTTTCCCCCGCTCTATCCCCATAATTCCGCAAGTTGATTTTCCTCGAGTGCCCATCAAATTTTCTTTTGAAATATTCATCGTTTCCGCTTCCACCATCTTCGTTGGCAGTGAGTTCCAGGTCACTAGTATAACTTTATTAATGTCACAAATAGGCTTACATTAACATTGCAATTAAGTTACTGTGACAGTAGGGACTGATAAAATGAATGTTAACCAAATGTTCTCCCTTCTAGAACAGTCTAGGACAAGAGGAGAGGAGTTGTAGAGTAGGGGGAGGGGGGAGGTTCAAGACAGAGATAAAACCATAGAAACCCTATAGTGCAGTAGGAGGACATTCGGCCCATTGGGTCTGCACTGACAACAATCCCACCTCGGCCGTAACCCCACATATTTACCCCGCTCATCCCTCAAACATACGCATCCCTGGACAGTAAGGGGCAATTTGGCATTGCACCTAACCTGCACATCTTTGGACTGTGGGGGGGGGAAACCGGAGCACCCGGAGGAAACCCACGCAGACACAAGGAGAATGTGCGCAGTGACCCAAGCAGGATTCAAACCCAGATCTCTGGTGCTGTAAGGCAGCAGTGCTAACCACTGTGCCGCCCACTGGATAAGGAGAAGCTACTTCTCACAGAGGGTTGTGAATCTATGGGACTCACTGTCCAGGGTGCAGTGGGTGCAGAATCAATCAATGCATTCAAGAGATAGATAAATAGTTGATTAAAAGTGGGATAAAGGGCGAGGGGGAAAATGATGTGGAGATGCCGGCGTTGGACTGGGATGAACACAGTAAGGAGTCTAGCAACACCAGGTTAAAGTCCAACAGCTGTTGGACTTTCACAGCTGTTGGACTTTAACCTGGTGTTGTTAGACTCCTTACTGTGATGGGGAAAAGACAGGAAAATGGAGTTAGGATGAGATAGAGATCAGCAATAATCATATATAACGGCGGAGAGGGCTCAAAGGGCTGAATTGCCGACTCTCACTCCTAATTCCGATGTTCCTATCTCCTAGTCGCAACAGCGCCTGTTCGGGTACACTGAGGGAGAATTTAGCATGGCCAATGCACCCTAACCAGCACGTCTTTCGGACTGTGGGAGGAAACCGGGTCCCTGGCACTGTGAGGCAGCAGTGCTAACCGCTGTGCTGCATGGCACTTGGGTGGGAGAAGCTGTAGAATGTCATTATAACATCAGCTCGATTGTATCCACATGGGAATGTGTTTTAATGTTTATGTAAAATGTTGCACACTATCAGTTCTGCTCCTGAAAAGATTTTTCAAATCCTCTTCAATCATGAATATTTCATATTTGGGGGGGAAACAGTATAACTTGCAAAAGAATGGATGCAAGAAAGAGCTCACGGGTACAATGCTTACAAGTTGTTTTCTACCCAGATTCCAACAAGCAAGCACCCCTTTATGCCAGGGGGGGAACAATTCAACCCAGGGCGGAACTATCCTCTGGAACCCGGTTTCCAGTCGGACGATGGTATCAGTTGCGCAGAAGATGGCGGCGGCAGCTCGGTGATGGAAGTGTTTCGGTTCAATGAATCTACAGGCAAATGTCCGAGCGTTTCGCCTCCAACCGAGCGACCGGAGACAGGTGAGGTCCATAACCGTTAAAAGGAATCGGGTTTTGTTTTTGTTCAGCGCCGCGGTCTCTCGTCCTGGGCGACATCTTGACGTCTCCTGTGGCAACCGGGCGCCGCGCGTGCGCAGAGGAGCTGCCGGCCGCCGGCACCTCCCAGTGAGCATGCGCAGCGTGGCTTCTGGGTGCAGGAACCTAGTAGGACTGTTACTGTGGTCCACAGTTCTGTCAGGCTGCAAGCAGGGGGCTGTAGATCTCTCTCAAAGTCAAAGAAAGGGCTCTCTCTAACTGCATTACTGGTGCTGAATCCCCCAACATCACCACAGCAGCAGTTTGCACTGCTGCCTCACAGTGCCAGGGACCCTGGGTTCGATTCCCGGCTTGGGTCACTGTCTGTGCAGAGTCTGCACGTTCTCCCCGTGTCTGCGTGGGTTTCCTCCTGGGTGCTCCGGTTTCCTCCCACAGTCCAAAAGACATGCTGGTTAGGGGCTAAATTCTCCCTCAGTGTATCCGATCAGGTGCCGGAGTGTGGCGACTAGGGAATTTTCACAGTAACTTCATTGCAGTGTTAATGTAAGTCTGCTTGTGAGACTGATAAATATTCTTTTAAAAAAAAAATCCCTACAGTGCTTAACATAGAACAGAACAGCACAGCAACAGGCCCTTTGGCCCACAATGCTGTGCCGAACATGACGCCTTCTGCCAGCCCTTGGTTCATATCCCTCAACTCCTTGCATATTCATGTGCTTATCTAAAAGACCCTTAAGCACCCCCCCCCCCATCGTATCTGCCTCTACCACCACCCCTGACACTGCGTTCCAGTCACCTACCATTCTTTGTAAAAGTTTAAGTTTAAAGACTATTTATTAGTGTCACAAATAGGCATACATTAACACTGCAATGAAGTTACTGTTAAAAAAGACTTGCCCCTCACATCTGCTTTGAACTTTTCCCCCTCTCACCTTAACTTATTCGGCCCATCAAGTCTCTACCCTAACTGCATTACCACCGCCGAATTCCCCCACCATCAACCTAGAATTCCTACAGTGCAGAAGAGGCCATTCAGCCCATCATGTCTGTACCGACTCGCTGACAGGGCATCTTATCCAGGCCTTATCCCCTGTAATTCTGCAGATTTATCATGGCTAATTCATCTAACTTACACATCTTGGGACACTAAGAGTCAATTTAGCATGGCCAATCCACCTAACCTGCACATCTTTGGACTGTGGTAGGAAACTGGAGCACCCGGAGGAAACCCACGCAGACACGGGGAGAATATGCAAACTCCATTTGAAGAATTAGAATCATAGAATCCCTACAGTGCAGAAGGAGGCCATTCGGCCCATCGAGTCTGCACCGACCACAATCCCACCCAGGCCCTACCCCCACATATTTACCTGCTAATCCCTCTAACCTACGCACCTCAGGACTCATAGGAACCATAGAAAATTACAGCTCAGAAACAGGCCTTTTGGCCCTTGTCTGTGCCGAACCATTTTATGCCTAGTCCCACTGACCTGCACTTGGGCCATATCCCTCCACACCCCTCTCATCCATGAACCCGTCCAAGTTTTTCTTAAATGTTAAAAGTGACCCCGCATTTACCACTTTATCCGGCAGCTCATTCCACACTCCCACCACTCTCTGCGTGAAGAAGCCCCCCCTAATATTCCCTTTAAACTTTTCTCCTTTCACCCTTAACCCATGCCCTCTGGTTTTTTTCTCCCCTCGCCGCAGCAGAAAAAGCCTGCTTGCATTCACTCTATCTATACCCATCAAAAATCTTATACACCCCTATCAAATCTCCCCTCAATCTTCTACGCTCCAGGGAATAAAGTCCCAACCTATTCAATCTCTCTCTGTAACTCAGCTTCTCAAGTCCCGGCAACATCCTTGTGAACCTTCTCTGCACTCTTTCAACCTTATTTACATCCTTCCTGTAACTAGGTGACCAAAACTGTACACAATACTCCAAATTCGGCCTCACCAATGCCTTATATAACCTTACCATAACACTCCAACTTTTATACTCGATACTCCGATTTATAAAGGCCAATGTACCAAAGGCACTCTTTACGACCCTATCCACCTGTGACGTCACTTTTAGGGAATTCTGCACCTGTATTCCCAGATCCCTCTGTTCAACTGCACTCTTCAGAGTCCTACCATTTACCGAGTACGTTCTTCTTTGGTTTGTCCTTCCAAAGTGCAATATCTCATACTTGTCTGCATTAAATTCCATTTGCCATTTTTCAGCCCATTTTTCTAGTTGGTCCAAATCCCTCTGCAAGCTTTGAAAACCTTCCTCACTGTCCACTACACCTCCAATCTTTGTATCATCAGCAAACTTGCTGATCCAATTTACCACATTATCATCCAGATCATTGATATAGATGACAAATAACAATGGACCCAACACCGATCCCTGCGGCACACCACTAAGAAATTTAACAACACCAGGTTAAAGTCCAACAGGTTTATTTGGTAGCAAAAGCCACACAAGCTTTCGGAGCTGCAAGCCCCTTCTTCAGGTGAGTGGGAATTCTGTTCACAAACAGAGCATATAAAGACACAAACTCAATTTACATGAATAATGGTTGGAATGCGAATACTTACAACTAATCAAGTCTTTAAGAAACAAAACAATGTGAGTGGAGAGAGCATCAAGACAGGCTAAAAAGATGTGTATTGTCTCCAGACAAGACAGCCAGTGAAACTCTGTGGGGGTTACAAATAGTGTGCCATGAACCCAATATCCCGGTTGAGGCCGTCCTCGTGTGTGCGGAACTTGGCTATCAGTTTCTGCTCAGCGACTCTGCGCCGTCGTGTGTCGCGAAGGCCGCCTTGGAGAACGCTTACCCGAATATCAGAAGAAACTGATAGCCTGTCTTGATGCTCTCTCCACTCACATTGTTTTGTTTCTTAAAGACTTGATTAGTTGTAAGTATTCGCATTCCAACCATTATTCATGTAAATTGAGTTTGTGTCTTTATATGCTCTGTTTGTGAACAGAATTCCCACTCACCTGAAGAAGGGGCTTGCAGCTCCAAAAGCTTGTGTGGCTTTTGCTACCAAATAAACCTGTTGGACTTTAACCTGGTGTTGTTAAACTTCTTACTGTGTTTACCCCAGTCCAACGCCGGCATCTCCACATCATGCACACCACTAGTCACAGGCCTCCACTCAGAGAAGCAATCCTCCACAACCACTCTCTGGCTTCTTCCATTGAAAGAAGTTTAACAACACCAGGGGGGTTACCCCAGTCCAACGCCGGCATCTCCACATCATTCTTCCATTGAGCCAGTGTCTTATCCAATTTACTACCTCCCCATGTATACCTAGCGACTGAACCTTCCTAACTAACCACCCATGAGGGACCTTGTCAAAGGCCTTGCTGAAATCCAGGTAGACAACATCCACCGCCTTCCCTTCATCCACTTTCCTGGTAACCTCCTCGAAAAACTCTAATAGATTGGTCAAACATGACCTACCACGCACAAAGCCATGTTGACTCTCCCTAACAAGTCCCTGTCTATCCAAATATTTGTAGATCCTATCCCTTATCACACCTTCCAATAACTTGCCCACCACTGACGTCAAACTTACTGGCCGATAATTTCCCGGATTTCTTTTAGAACCTTTTTTAAACAACGGAACAACATGAGCCACCCTCCAATCATCCGGCACCTCCCCCGTGAATACTGACATTTTAAATATGTCTGCCAGGGCCCCTGCAAGTTCAACACTAGCTTCCCTCAAGGTCCGTGGGAATACCCTGTCCGGTCCTGGGGATTTATCCACTCTCAGGGGCAATTTTTAACCTGGCCACTCAACCTAACCCGCACATCTTTGGACTGTGGGAGGAAACCGGAGCACCCGGAGGAAACCCACGCACACACGAGGAGAATGTGCAAACTCCACACAGACAGTGACCCGAGCTGGGAATCGAACCCGGGACCCTGGAGCTGTGAAGCAGCAGTGCTAACCACTGTGGTACCATGCCGCCACGGCACCATGAATTCTTGATGGGACCTTGTTTTTAAATGACTGCTTTAAAAACTCATTTTAACTGAAATACTGTGGAACATGGTGGCTGAACATCAGATGTGTATTTTTTGAGTTGCCAAGTTGATTGTTGTAAATTGGAAAAAAGCTTCTTTAATATGGTTAACATTTGGGAACAAATATATATTTGTTGAGGCTGGGAATCCTGCGGAGAGTAACTCACCTCCTGATTAGCCAAAGCCTGTCCACCATCGACAAGGCACAAGTCAGGCGTGTGATGGAATACTCTGCGCTTGCCTGGAAGAGTGCAGCTCCAACAACACTCAAGAAGCTCAAAGTTCTGTTACAGATACAGTGCTTGGTTCTCCCGGACTAACCACTGACCCTCAGTGTTGCATCAACAAACCTCTTCTTGGTTTGAGGAGGTGTCAAACTGAGTGAAAGCCAGTGACTCTCACTATGTTTATTGATCAGCTGAAAGGCAGGTTTCCACCCCTTGTGGCTTTTGATTTTTTTTTCCATCCCAGGTTAACAAGCGACAAACATGCTGCTGAATGAAATCTCAAAGGACGCGCTGGCACGACCGCTGAGCCGGAGCGAGGTGCTGGGAATGCTCTTCCGCCTCACGGTATTTGGCGCTGCCACATACTTCGGTATCAAATGGATGGTGGACACTATCGATCCGACACGGAGACAGAAGATTGAGGCCAAGAAAAAGGTAGGGCTTTGTTAACTCCCAGACACTCTTAAACAGTGGGGAGCTTGTGTTAAGATGAGAACGAGTGAGTTCATTCAATCCTCAGAGACCATCTATTTTGACAGGCCAGTCGAGGTTAATCTATCATATCCCTCAGCCATTCCCACATCAGGAATGTGTTTAATTCTTTCAACCTCTGCAATACGGCCAAATTTTGGACAATCCTCTTAGCCTATGGATGGACAGTCTGTCTGACTAAACATTTGAGCAGTTGCGGGTGAGAAGGCGAGAGATCCTATCTCTGCTTGGCCCTGTTTACTTCAGTCTACGCAAATGCTTCATTTTCAGATATTTCTTATCTTAGAAATATCTTAAAATGAAGTATTTGCCTCCCATCCATTGACTCTGTCTACTCTTCCCGCTGCCTTGGCAAAACAGCCAGCATAATTAAGGACCCCACGCACCCCGGGCATTCTCTCTTCCACCTTCTATCTTCGGGAAAAAGATACAAAAGTCTGAGGTCACGTACCAGCAGCTTATTCCTTGCTGCTGACTTATCTTGCATTAAGTTGATCTTTCTCTACACCCTAGCTATGACTGTAACATTATATTCGGCACTCTCTCCTTTCCTTCTCTATGAACGGTATGTTTTGCCGGTATAGCGCGCAAGAAACAATACTTATGTTAATACATGTGACAATAATAAATCAAATCAGATCAGAAAGCAATTACATTTAAATGCTAGACTGTAGGGGTTAACTAACTCTGCTAAGCTTAAAACATTGACTACATTTTAAAACTCAGAAGGCATGCTGGGTTAGCTGTAAATTGACTGCATTCCTGACAAGTACACAGCAAGCAAAACAAATTTTGATAACTGCTGCAAAACCTGTGGTTGCCAGACAGACAGATTGCAAGGACATTTATAATAATGAGATAAGGATTGAAATATATTTTCATTTCAGTACATGTTGTTTTAGAGATCCTGTCCTTTACAGTACAGGGACTGGCTCAGCAGCCAGTCTCGAAGTTTGCTTTCCCTTCACTTCTGTAATGATTTAATATTCTTTAAGTTCTGTTTCAATAAAATAAATTAATTTTAAAATCGTACCAGTGCTGTCCTCGTCTATCCAAAGGAATGAATGAACCTGACAGAAGGTTAACCCAGGCTGACTGAGTTTTGCACTTCATACAGTGCACAAGAGGCATTTTAGCCTGTCAAGTTTGCACCTACTCCTATCCAGGCCCTCTTCCTCCGTCCTATCCCTGTAATCCCACAGATTTACCTTGGCTAATCCCATCTAACCTACACATTATGGGACACTGCGGAACGATTTAGCCTCTTCGATCTACCTAACCTGCACATCTTTGGAGCGTGGGAGGAAACCGGAGCACCCGGAGGAAACCCACGCAGACACGGGGAGAATGTGCAAACTCCACACAGACAGTGACCCATGGCTGGAATTGAAACTGGGACCCCGGTGCTGTGAGGCAACAGTGCCACCATGCTGCCCCAAACCTGTTGGCGGCAGGAACAAATTTGCCCATTTTCAGCCCTACCGCACCAATCATTTCTGACACTGTCTGTGCGGAGTCTGCACGTTCTCCCCGTGTCTGCGTGGGTTTCCTCCGGGTGCTCCGGTTTCCCTCCCACAGTCCGAAAGGTGTGCTGGTTAGGTGCTAAATTCTCCTCAGTGTAACCCGAACAGGCATCAGAGTGTGGGGACTGGGGGATTTTCACAGTAACTTCATTGCACGGTTAATGTAAACCTACTTGTGACACTAATCAATAAACTTTAAGCAGTTTAAATGCCCAGTCTTCGCCAGCAGTAGGTTTGACTGCAGACAAATTGTGTTGTTGCACTGTTCGACAGGCTGCAATGCTGATGAAGCAGATTGGTGTGGAAGGAATCAAACTCTCGGAATATGAATTGACAATCGCAGCTCACCTGGTGGATCCCAGAACACTGAAGGTGAGTGTTTTCATTCTGTGTTCTGTTGGCTTCTTAAGTTAATGATATATGTCCGGTCAGATGCTTATCTAAGCCTGGTCTATGCCATCAAATGCCACTTAGTGTGGGACTATGGGCATTTCATTTCACGGTGGTTAGCACTGCTGCTTCACAGCGCCAGGGACTCGGGTTCGATTCCTGACTTGGGTCACTGTCTGTGCAGAGTCTGCACGTTCTCCCCATGTTTGCGTGGGTTTCCTCCCACAGTCCGAAAGACATGCTGGTTAGGTGCTAAATTCTCCCTCAGTGTAACCCGAACAGGCGCCGGAGTGTGGCGACTAGGGGATTTTCACAGTAACTTCATTGCAGTGTTAATGTAAGCGCAGCTTTGACAAAGGGTCATCTGGACTCGAAACGTCAGCTCTTTTCTCTTACAGATGCTCTCGGACCTGCTGAGATTTTCCAGCTTTTTCTCTTTTGGTTAATGTAAGCACATTTGTGACACAAATAAATTAACTTTAAATTTTAAATTGCAGCAGCTGCTGGCAAGCAGGTGTTAGGGACTAGATCTGAAACCCTAAGGTATGTTATGAAGTTAGATTAGACCCCAACTGTTTATTTTTATTTTGGCATTAGTGTGAGGATAAAGTATTTCACTCCAGGTGTGAATCTGTTGACCCATTAGAAAGCTTTTAGCAAAACTAACTTTATTGAACAATACAGTTTAACCATAACAAATGAATTAGCTTAACGTTTACCAAACTTGACAAGATACAATTCTTATATAAAAGCAAATTATTGCGGATGCTGGAATCTGAAACAAAAACAGAAAATCTCAGCAGGTCTGACAGCATCTGTGGAGAGAGAATAGAACCAACATTTTGGGTCTGGATGACCCTTCATCAGACCCAATTTAGATACAATTCTTAACTGCTATCCTATCTCTATTAGTTCCAACACAAAAATAGAAAATACGGGAAAATCTCAACAGGTTTGACAGCAGCTGGGGGGGAGAGAATGGAGCCAACGTTTGGAGTCTAGATGACCCTTCGTCATGAATTTGATGATACAACTGTCTCAGGGATAAAGTATTATATTTAACACTGCAAGATTGGCACGGGCTAGACACAGAGTAAAGCTCCCTCTACACTGTCCCAGTCAAACACTCCCAGGACATCTAGATTCCAAACATTGGCTCTATTCTCTCTCCACAGATGCAGTCAGACCTGCTGAGATTTTCTGTTTTTGTTTCAGATTCCAGCATCCGCCGTATTTTGCCTGGTCTATGCCATCAAATGCCACTTAGTGTGGGACTATGGGCATTCCATTCCATAGGGGTGGCACGGGTTGGCACAGGGGTTAGCACTGCTGCCTCACAGTGCCAGGGACTCGGGTTCGAATCCCGGCCGCGGGTCACTGTCTGTGTGGAGTCTGCACGTTCTCCACGTGTCTGCGTGGGTTTCCTCCGGGTGCTCCGATTTCCTCCCATAGTCCAAAGATGTGCTGGTTAGGTGCTAAATTCTCCCTCAGTGTAACCCGAACAGGTGCCCGAGTGTGTGGCAACTAGGGCATTTTCACTATAACTTAATTACGGTGTTAATGTAAGCCTATTTGTGTCACAAATAAATAAACTTTAAACTTTAAATTGTTTAAACAGCGACTGCTGGCAAGTGAGTGTCAGGGACCAGATCTGAAACCCCAAGGTACATTATGAAGTTAGATTAGACCCCAACTATTTATTTTTATTTTGGCATTAGTGTGAGGATAAGGTATTTCACTCCAGGTGTGATTCTATTGACGCACTAGAAAGCTTTTAGCAAAACTAACTTTATTTAACAATACAGTTTAACTATAACAAATGAATTAGCTTAACGTTTACCAAACTTGACAAGATACATTTCTTATATAGAAGCAAAATACTGCCACTGCTGGAATCTGAAACAAAAACATAAAATGCTGGAAAATCTCAGCAGGCCTGACAGCATCTGTGGACAGAGAATAGAGCCAACGTTTCGAGTCTGGATGACCCTTCGTCAGAGCAAAAGATGCAATTCTTAACTACTAATCTATCTCTATTAGTTCCAATTGAAGCAATATTCCTCATAGACTTTAACTCCTCTTCAAAACCAGTTAACAAACAACACAGGCTTATGTGTACTTTCTTGCTACTAGTCCTAGAGCCTTGGAACTCTTTGGGAGAGAGAGACACCTGTCTTCTGACACTCAAACAGCAGCTTCCAGAGAGAGAGAAAAAAAACACCTCTTGCTTCTTTCAGGATCAAGCAGAAATTGCCTGCTTTTCTCTGTAAGCTAAGCCCCTCTCCTTTACATGTCTCTGCCTCTGTTAATCAACCTAATCAAACCCTACTCTGAAAGCCCAGGGGAAAAAATAAAAATAAAAAATGCATTAACTCAGATTAAAATAAACACCCCATTATCTCGGATCAATTATTCTCCTGCATGCTCAGCATGGAGCTGCCTGGTTTGCAGACAGCTGGGCCCCTGGTAAACAGAGCTAACTTCTAAGCATACCCCTCATAAATAGCATGATATATATACATCTCTTAAAGGCACAGTATCGTCACGCAAGGCATAAAGGAAGAAGACTTTCTGGGAAGGTTATTTCAATCCTAGGCATAAAGTGCACAGAATGACTTGAGGCTTACGTTGAATGATGGTGAGAGTGGCATGGTTGGAGGGCCACTGGGCAAAGAGCTGTGCTCTCAACTGGTGTAGACACTGAATCTAAGCTCCCAAATATATGTGGGTTAGAGTTGTGTCAGAGGCTGATGTGCAGAAAAACTGAAGGGTGAACGTAGTAGGCTCACATGAAGGTGGAACAAGGAGAACAGAATTGACCCATTCATGGGAAGCCGATTTAAAGTGGGTGGCACAGTGGTTAGCACTGCTGCCTCACAGTGCCAGGGTCCCGGGTTCGATTCCCGGGTTGGGTCACTGCCTATGTGGAGTTTGCACATTCTCCTCGTGTCTGCGTGGGTTTCCTCCGGGTGCTCCGGTTTCCTCCCGCAGTCCAAAGATGTGCTTGTTAGGTTGATTGGCCGTGCTAAAATGACCCCAGTGTCAGGGGGACTAGCAGGGTAAATATGTTGGGTTACGGGGATAGGGCCTGGGTGGGATTGTGGTCAGTGCAGACTCGATGGGCCAAATGGCCTCCTTCTGCACTGTAGGGATTCTACGATCAGTGAGGTTTGCTCGTTTTGGTAAAGGAAGTGAGAGGGCTGAATCCATGAGGTAATTGCCTTTACAGCACTGCTTGTGGGCCAAGAGGAGGAGGAGGCCCAACAAGCTACCTAGCAAACTCTCCGTCTGCTCCCTCACCTACTAAGATCGGGGCCCGTCGGACAACCACTCTCTCACTCCCCTACCTGCTCTCGCCAGCTTCGGCCTCTGAAGCTGGCCTCCATTCTGTCACATGAGGAGAATCCCACTTGCACGAGCCTTATAGTTAAATTCTGCAGGGTTTTCAACAATCGTGTGGGTAACCCAACTTACAACAACACCCCGCCCTGCTCCTCCGCACCGCACAAAGCTCTCACCCAGGATAGTGTTGGCATAAAATTCCCAGCGCACCACTTCAAAAAGCCAGGGAGTTTTTAGTGTCCTGACTAATGTCCCTTGGCAAAGCAGGCTAACTGATCATTCATCTTATTGATGTTGCGATTGGTTTGGTCACATTACAGTAGTCAATGCCCTCACTGTCTTTTCCACTGTTTTTACCAATGTAAATATAATTCTCAACACACTCCAATAGGTGACATGGCGAGACATTGCTGGGCTGGATGAAGTGATCACTGAACTACAGGAGACAGTCATTCTCCCATTCCAGAAGAGACATTTATTCCACGGATCCAAGCTCTTCCAGCCACCAAGAGGTGAGAGTTGATTTGTATTTGGAGCAGAGACGGGGTAATAGCTAAGGTGTGGTGTAGACCTTAGTGAATTTGATAATACAACTGTCTTGTAACCGTCTCGGTATAGGAGATAAAGTATCATCTACTATACTATGCTGAAACAGTTACTACTATATCTAATACTATTAAGTATTATACTTACAACAGCACAACACAAAATTGGCAAGGGTGAGATACAGAGTAAAGCTCCCTCTACACTGTCCCCATCAAACACTCCCAGGACAGGTACAGAGTAAAGCTCCCTCTACACTGTCCCCATCAAACACTCCCAGGACAGGTACAGAGTAAAGCTCCCTCTACACTGTCCCCATCAAACACTCCCAGGACAGGTACAGCACAGGGTTAGATACAGAGTAAAGCTCCCTCTACACTGTCCCCCATCAAACACTCCCAGGACAGGTACAGCACGGGGTTAGATACAGAGTAAAGCTCCCTCTACACTGTCCCCATCAAACACTCCCAGGACAGGTACAGAGTAAAGCTCCCTCTACACTGTCCCCATCAAACACTCCCAGGACAGGTACAGCACAGGGTTAGATACAGAGTAAAGCTCCCTCTACACTGTCCCCATCAAACACTCCCAGGACAGGTACAGAGTAAAGCTCCCTCTACACTGTCCCCATCAAACACTCCCAGGACAGGTACAGCACGGGGTTAGATACAGAGTAAAGCTCCCTCTACACTGTCCCCATCAAACACTCCCAGGACAGGTACAGAGTAAAGCTCCCTCTACACTGTCCCCATCAAACACTCCCAGGACAGGTACAGCTGACGTTAGATACAGAGTAAAACTCCCTCTACACTGACCAACCTAGCCCAAGATGATGTTTGTATTTTTATGACTTTATCTACATGTCCTCCTCTTCTTGTCTGAGGACCCTGTTTTTAGATGCCATGTCTTGTTCCCCGCTGGAAGGGAAGGTTCCACGTAAGTTTTGAATATTGGCAAACTCAGAAAAGCTTGAAATATGTGATCTTTCGAATTTAGAGACGCCAAATGCTTCTGCTGCAGATGTGTGGGTTTGAAGGCCGTTGATCTGAAGCATTGCAGTGTATTTACTTTGGAATCCTGAGAGTGTAACTTTGATCTGTGTAGCACCTGATGGATTTCAAACGAGAACCTTCTCTCTAAATAGGTGTGTTGCTGTATGGCCCCCCAGGCTGTGGGAAGACCCTTATTGCCAAAGCCACAGCCAGCGTGGCTGGCTGCCATTTCATCAACATGCAGGCCTCAACACTAACTGATAAGTGGTACGGAGAGTCACAGAAACTGACGGCTGCTGTCTTCTCATTGGCTGCGAAGATTGAACCCTGTATCATCTTTATTGATGAAATAGGTAGGTGGTGACTCGCTGGAGAACCATTACTTGGAAGTCAAGAACTTTTCCTTCCCAAAACCGTCTGTGTGGAGTTTGCACGTTCTCCCTGTGGGTTTCCTCCGGGTGCTCCGGTTTCCTCCCACTGTCCAAAGAAGTGTGGGTTAGGTAGATTCGCTGTGCTAAATTGCCCCTTAGAGTCAGGGGGATCAGCAGGATAAATGTGTGGGGTTACGGGAATAGGGCCTGGGTGGGATTGTGGTCGGTACAGACTCGATGGGCCGAATGGCCACCTTCTACATTGTAGGAATTTTGTGATTACTTGTTTGTTAGAACCCTCAAGAGAAAAGAGAGAACGATGGTTAGGCCACATTTGGAATACTGCGTCCAGTTCTGGTCGCCACACTACCAGAAGGATGTGGAGGCTTTGGAGAGAGTACAGAGAAGGTTTACCAGGATGTTGCCTGGTATGGAGGGTCTTGACTATGAGGAGAGATTGGGTAAACTGGGGTTGTTCTCCCTGGAAAGACGGAGGATGAGGGGCGACCTAATAGAGGTGTATAAAATTATGAAGGGCATAGATAGGGTGAACAGTGGGAAGCTTTTTTTCAGGTCGGAGGTGACGAACACAAGGGGTCACAGGTTCAAGGTGAGGGGGGCAAGGTTCAACACACATGTCAGGGGGATGTATTTTACACAGAGGGTGGTGGGGGCCTGGAATGCACTCCCAAGCAAGGTGATTGAGGCGGACACGCTGGGATCGTTTAAGACTTATCCAGATAACCACATGAACCGACTGGGCATAGAGGGATGCAAAAGAATGGTCTGGTGGGCACATGAGCGGCGCGGGCTTGGAGGGCCGAAGGTCCTGTTCCTGTGCTGTACTGTTCTTTGTTATCATAAATCTTAGAATTGGTACAGTACGATGGAGGCCATTCGGCCCATCATGTCTGCACCAGCTCTCCAAACGAGCAGCATGACTTTGTCCCCTTCCCCTGCCTTTTCCCATACCCCCTGCACATTGTTTCTATTCAACTAATCACCTAACCCCATCCCTCGAAGGCCTCGATTGAACCTGCCTGCATCACACTTCCGGTCGGAACATTCCAGACCCCAACCACTCACTGTGTGAAAATGTTTTTTTTTCACATCACATTTGCTTCATTTACAAATCACTTTCAATTTGCGTTCCCCTCATTCTCAATCCTGTTACGAGGGGGGAACGGTTTCTATCCATCTACTCTGTCCAGCCCCCTTGTGATTTTGAGAATCTCTTATCAAATCTCCTCCTAGCCTTCTCATCTCCAAAGGTAACGGGTCCAACTTCTTCAATCTATCCTCAGAACTGACTGGAACAATTTTTGTAAAGCTAATTATTCTGCATTTAAACCACTTTCCAAACTCCTCGATTGGAACCAGCCTGCAACTCACTCCTGGGTATCTGTTATTCCGAGTTACCTGTTGTGCAGGAGCAGAGGGATCTGGGGGTATATGTGCATAAATTGTTGATGGTGACAGGACAGGCTGAGAAAGTGATGAATAAAGTGTACAGTATCCTGGGTTTTATGGGTAGAGTTGGACAGTACCAAAGCAAGTAAGTTGTGACAAGATGAAACGCTGGTTTGGCTTCAACTGGAGTATTGCATCCAGTTCTGGGCACTGCACTTGAGGAAGGATGTAAAAACATTGAAACGAGAAGCAGGAGTAGGCCATTTGATGGGCCGAGTGGCCTAATTCTGCTCCTGTGTCTTATGGTCTTATTCGGCCCTTCGAACCTGCTCCGCCATTCATTTTGATCATGGCTGATCATCAAATTCAATATCCTGATCCCCCCCTTGATCCCTTTAGCCCCAGGAGCTATATCTAATTTCTTCTTGAAATCACACAACGTTTTGGCCTCAGCTACTTTCTGTGGGAGTGAATTCCACACATTCACCACCCTCTGGGTGAAGAAATTTCTCTTCACCTCAGTCTTAAAAAGTTTACCCCTTATCCTCAAACTATGACCCCTAGTTCTGGACTCCCCCCACCATCGGGAACATTCTTTCTGAATCTACCCTGTCTAATCCTGTTAGAATCGTCTTAGTTTCTGTGAGATCCCCCTTCAATCTTCTAAACTCCAGTGAATATAATCCTAACTGACTTAATCTCTCCGCATGTGACAGACCTGCCATCCCAGGAATCAGCCTGGTAAACCTTCGCTGTACTCCCTCTATAGCAAGGACATCCCTCCTCAGATAAGGACACCAAAACTGCACACAATACTCCAAGTTGGCCTCACCAACACCCTATACAATTGCAGCAAAACATCCCTATTCCTATACTCAAATCCTCTCGCTATGAAGGCCAACATACCATTTGGCGCCTTTACTGCCTGCTGTACCTATGCGCTTACTTTCAACGACTGATGCCCAAGGACTCCAAGGTATTGTTGAGTGAAGATATTGGAAAAGATTCATTAGAATGGTTCCAGGGATCAGGAACTTCTGTTGCGAGGATCGATTGGAGAAGTTGGGACTGTTCTTTTCAAAGGAGAGAAGGTCGAGAGGCAATTTGATTGAGGTGTTCAGAATCATGAGGGGCCTGGGCAGAGTCATAAGGAAGAGATTGTTCCCATTGGTGGCAGGATCGAGAACCAGAGGGCCACAGGTTTAAGGTGATTGTTCAAAGATGCTATGGCAACATGAGGAATAACCTCTTTTTGCTGCGAGTGATTAGGACCTGGAATGCTCTGTCTGAGAATGTTCTGGGGGCAGATTCAATCGAGGCTCCCAATAGGGGAATTGGATCATTACCTGAAAAGAGACAATTTGCAGGGGAGAAGGCAGATAGTGGGCGATGGGCCAAATGGCTTCCTTCTGTGCTGGAACCATTCTATAGTGCTAAATGATTCAAAACTCATCAATTAGATCAGGCTAGGGGATTTTCACAGTAACTTCACTGCAGTGTTAATGTAAGCCTCCTTGTGACACTAATAGAATCCCTACAGTACAGTACATTCGGCCCATCGAGTCTGTCCCTATCACAATCCCACCCAGGCCCTATCCCCGCTTAGTTACCCTAGTAATCCCTCTTAACCTATCACGTCCCGGGACACTAAGGATTAATTTAGCAAGTCCAATCCACCTAACCCGCACATCTTTCAGACTGTGGGAGGAAACCGGAGCACCCGAAGGAAACCCACACAGACACGGGGAGAATTGTGCAAACTCCACACAGACAGTGACCCAAGCCGGGAATCGAACCCAGGTCCCTGGCACTGTGAGGCAGCAGTGTTAACCACTGTGCCACCATGCTGCCCTTAATAAATAAACTTTAAAACTTTAGACTTTGTGACTGGATATTGTCTATAATATGCACCGGTGTAAGTTTAACAATCCAGGCTGATTTCCTCTCTCGTCCCATGTCCTATGCCGCCCTCCCCCGTGCCTGAGGCCAGCTATTGATTTTCACTGGTGGTGTATGCTTTCATTCTGCTAGATTCCTTTCTACGGAACCGTTCCTGCAATGACCATGAAGCGACAGCCATGATGAAAGCGCAGTTCATGAGCCTGTGGGATGGACTGAATACCGACACAGATTGCCAGGTATATGGGAAAGATGTTTGATACCAGCAGACGTGGAGTCAAGACAAGGAATAGATATTCCACGCTGCTTTATGTATGTGTCACTTGGTAACCATTATTCGTTAAAAAGGGGGCTTGAATTTTACCGATGATATCAATGGAGATGCCGGCGTTGGACTGGGGTGGGCACCGTAAGTAAGAAGTCTCACAACACCAGGTTAAAGTCCAACTGGTTTATTTGGTATCACGAGCTTTCGGAGTGCTGCTCCTTCATCACTCACCTGATGAAGGAGCAGCACTCCGAAAGCTCATGATACCAAATAAACCTGTTGGACTTTAACCTGGTGTTGTGAGACTTCTATCAATGAAGCAGGAAGGTCCACGCAGTACTTTGATTTAAAGTTCGTACTTTTAAATCCTAGTCGCTCAAATGTAATTTAACTTTAGTGGAGGCGATGGCCTAGTGGTATTTTCGCTAGACTATTAATCCAGAAACTCAGCTAATGTTCTGGGGACCCGGGTTCGAATCCCGCCACGGCAGATGGTGGAATTTGAATTCAATAATTTAAAAAAAAATCTGGAATTAAGAATCTACTGATGACCATGAAACCCACCTGGTTCACTAATGTCCTTTAGGGAAGGAAATCTGCCGTCCTTACCCGGTCTGGCCTACATGTGACTCCAGAGCCACAGCAATGTGGTTGACTCTCAACTGGCCCTCGGGCAACTAGGGATGGGCAATAAATGCTGGCCCAGCCAAATAAAATCAGTATAGAACATAGAACAGTACAGCACAGAACAGGCCCTTCGGCCCACGATGTTGTGCCGAGCTTTGTCTGACACCCAGATCAAGCTATTTCCTCCCTATCATCCCGAAGTACTCCATGTGCCTATCCAATAGCTTCTTAAATGTTCCTAAAGTTTCTGACTCCACTATCACTGCAGGCAGTCCATTCCACACCCCAACTACTCTCTGAGTAAAAAACCTACCTCGGACATCCTTCCTATATCTCCCACCATGAACCCTATAGTTATGCCCCCTAGTTACCGCTCCATTCACCCGAGGAAATAGTCTTTGAACGTTCACTCTATCTATCCCCCTCATCATCTTATAAACCTCTATCAAGTCTCCTCTCGACCTCCTCCGCTCCAAAGAGAAAAGCCCAAGTTCCCTCAACCTTTCCTCATAAGACCTACCCTCCAAACCAGGCAGCATCCTGGTAAATCTCCTTTGCACTCTTTCCAGTGTCTCCACATCCTTCTTGTAGTGAGGTGACCAGAACTGCACACAATATTCCAAATGTGGTCTCACCAAGGTCCTGTACAGTTGCAGCATAACCCCACGGCTCTTAAACTCCAACCCCCTGTTAATAAACGCTAACACACTATAGGCCTTCTTCACGGCTCTATCCACTTGAGTGGCAACCTTCAGAGATCTATGGATATGAACCCCAAGATCTCTCTGTTCCTCCACATTCTTCAGAACCCTACCGTTGACCCTGTAATCCACATTTAAATTTGTCCTACCAAAATGAATCACCTCGCATTTGTCAGGGTTAAACTGACTAATGTTCATCATAATTAAAACTAAATGCTGGGAAGTGATGTTGGAATTCATGCTCTGAGTCAATTAATCCTTAAGCCCCTTCTTCTCAAGTTCTGAAGCGATAGAAGTTGTTGATCGAAGTTTATAAAATTACGAGGGGTATATGTAGGGTGAACAGTTGGAAGCTTTTTCCCCAGGGCAGAAATGACAATTACAAGGGGGCACAAGTTCAGGATAAGGGGGGAAAGGTTCAGTGGAGATGTGCGGGGGGGGTTTTTACACAGAGGGTGGTGGGGGCCTGGAATGCACTGCCAAGTGGGGTGGTTGAATTAGCCACATTTGAGACTTATCCCGTCAGCATATGAACAGACAGAGAATAGAGGGATATAAGTAGTTGGCCTAGATAGGTTAACGTGATTGGCACAGGCTTGGAGGGCCGAAGGGCCTATTCCTGTCCTGTCCTGTTCCTTGTTCTTTGATTGATCCTAATTGGTGACGGTGATTATATTTTAAAAGCAAATTAATATAGAAGTTGGAATCCGAAACAAAACCAAAAATGCTGGAAAATCTCAGCAGGTCTGACAGCATCTATGGAGAGAGAATGGAGCCAACGTTTCAAGTCTGGATGACTCTTCATCAGATTATAAAGTTTATTTATTAGTGTCACAAGTAGGCTTACATTAACACTGCAATTAAGTTACTGTGAAAATCCCCTAGACGCCACACTCCGGCGCCTGTTCGGATACACTGAGGGAGAACTTAGACCTGACCAGCACGTCTTTCAGACTGTGGGAGGAAGCTGGAGTACCCGGAGGAAACCCACGCAGACACGGGGGAGAACGTGCAAACTTCACACAGACAGTGACCCAATCCGGGAATCGAACCTAGGTCCCTGGTGCTGTGAGGCAGCAGTGCCAACCGCTGCGGAAGACGTAACACTGTGTGAGCAGGAGGATTGCAGTGAAACATGACTAACATGACTAACCCTGGGTAAAAGTGTGATGTCCATGTAACTTCCCTGGCCGCGGCCCAGATTGGCCAATAACACGCAATACCCCTACAGCCTCTGGATCAGGGTTTGCACACACTGCCTTTTTATAAGTTGATCTCTTTCCAAATCTTTGGGAATAGAAATACTTAGAAGATAGGAGCAGGAGGAGGCCATTTGGCCCTTCACTTGGTCCTTGAAGGGCCAGAGCATGTCAAGTCACCCCTCAGTTGCTTTTATCCAGAATGTACCATGAACAGGATTGAAGATCCATTTCAGTATGCGATCAAGTGTGATAATGAAAGGAATGTCCAGCCAGTCATTGCATTAAAGTCATCATCAGCTAGAAAACCCAGCAGAGGGATTTGCCAGGGTCAGTGCAGTTGGATTGCAGTTAGTTCTTCAGTCTTCTGTTTCTGTGCCTCTCCTGTAGGTCATCGTGATGGGTGCTACAAACAGGCCACAAGATGTGGATCCAGCCATCTTGAGGAGGATGCCCAGTACATTCCATGTGGGCCTACCTGTGAGTGTTTGGCTATTAGATTTCTGTAAGTTATCCTGAGCTGTTTTGCTGTCTGAACAGCATTGTGGGGAGAGTGGAGGCAACTGATTGGCACATGCTCATATATGTTTTAAAATGGGGGAGTAACCAATGCACACGACCAGCCCGCACCTCCCAAACAAACAAGCTACTTGCCGTGCTTCCTCAGTTGGGCAGCACTTGCTGAACAACCCTGAGTGCGCCAATAGCTACACTAACCATCAATTTAAGTTAATCAGTTGAACTGATGATAAGTTGGTTCATGTAAAGTTGTTGGAAGCCAACATACATTCGTACGCAGGAACCCATCCTGTGCAAACAAAAGGAATATGATCAAGCCTTGCGCTTGTTTTGAATTAGCAGGGAATTTGGAGAGCCGAGACAGTTAGTCTTCACTTAAAGTTGTTGAGATCCTCAATAACGCAGCTTTAAGTGAAATGACTTTAAGCGAGTTGGATTGTCCCATTAAAATCAATGTATAAGTTATTTTGTCAGACATTTCTCATCAGTTTAAAAAAACCATATTATACACTAAGTTGGAATACTTTATATAGCTAAGTTCCTTTATTGGTAAATTAAATTAAAGTTAAAGTTTTATTTATTTGTCACAAGTAGGCTTACATTAACCCTGCAATGCACTTACTGTGAAAATCCCCGAGTCGCCACACTCCGGCGCCTGTTTCGGGTCACACTGAGGGAGAATTTAGCACCTAACCAGCACGTCTTTCGGACTGTGGGAGGAAACCCACGCAGACACGGGGAGAACGCGCAGACTCCACACAGACAGTGACCCAAGGCCGGAATCGAACCCTGGTCCCTGGCGCAGTGAGGCAGCAGTGCTAACCACTGTGCCACCGTGCTGCCCCTGTAAAATAATTACTGTAAAATAAAACAAATTTTAAAAAATATAGAAGAAAGATGGTAACTTTCTACTTGCCTCCTACTTGCTGCCAATCCTACTCACCACCAATCCTGCTTCCTGAACCTGCCACGTGCCATATATCCCACTTCTTGGTCCTCTCCCTCACTGCCAACTCTCTCTCCCACTCTTTGATCCTCCCGCTCACTGACCACCCCCCCCCCCCCCGCCCCCCCCCCCCCCCCCCCCCCCACTCCCGCCCCTGGACCTCCTGCAAGTACCCTTGCCGAATTCCCCCACGATCAACGTCCTGGGTGTTACCATTGACCAGAAACTGAACTGGAGTAGCCATATAAATACTGTGGTTAAGAGCGGATAAGCAGCTGGGAATGCTACAGAAAGTAACTCTCCTGCTGATGCCACAAAGCCTGTCCCACCACCTGTAAGATACAAGTCAGGAGATGGAATACTCCCCACTTGCCTGGATGGGTGCGGCTCCAACAACACTCAAGAAGCTCGACACCATCCAGGACAAAGCAGCCCCGCTTGATTGGCACCCCGTCCACCACGGTGGCACAGTGGGTTAGCACTGCTGCCTCACAGCGCCAGGGACCCACGTTCGATTCCCGGCTTGGGTCACTGTCTGTGCAGAGTCTGCACGTTCTCCCCGTGTCTGCGTGGGTTTCCTCCGGGTGCTCCAGTTTCCTCCCACAGTCCCGAAAGACGCGCTGGTTAGGTGCTAAATTCTCCCTCAGTGTAACCCGAACAGGCACCGGAGTGTGGCGACTCGGGGATTTTCACAGTGACTTCATTGCAGTGTTAATGTAAGCCTACTTGTGACACTAATAAATAAACATTGACGCACAGTGGCAGCAGTGTGTACCATCTACAAGATGCACTCGCCAAAACTCCCTCAGAAGCACCTTCCAAACCCGCAACCACTCCCATCTAGAAGGACCAGGGCAGCAGACACATGGGGAACACCCCCACCTGCAAGTTCCCCTCCGAGCCACTCACCAACCTGACTTGGAAAGATATCAGCCGTTCCTTCACTGTCACTGGATCAAAATCGTGGAATTCCCTCCCCCCGAACAGCGCTATGGGTGTGTCTACTGTAAAATAAAACAAATTTTAAAATATAGAAGAAAGATGGTAACTTTCTACTTGCTGCCAATCCTACTCGCCACCAAACCTGCTTCCCGAACCCGCCAGGACTGCAACAGTTCAAACTGTGACCAACCACCATCCTCTGAAGGGGATTTAGGGATGGACAATATTAAATAGTGGCCTAGCCAACACCGGCCATGTCCCATGGAAGAAATGTTTTAAAAAGTGTCAGGGAACAGCAGAGACTTTAAAATGAAAACTTGCCACACAATATAAAGCAGAGACTTGCTGCAACTCCCTCTTGCTTTCTCCATGGCAAACGCCTCCGCCAATCAGAGTCAGCTTGCCAATCAGCCCCCTCTTCTCCGGCACTGTAAATTGTTGTGAGTGTTTGAAATTTGGTATTCTTGTGTTTGTCCTGATAAGTGCAAGACAAAAAAATGTTGGCAACATGTTTCTCAGCAATGTTCCAATAACCA